>NW_026068037.1:5055450-5058539 GCF_014885135.2 Alexandromys fortis | reverse complement strand
GATATCTCTCATTTGTTAAGTAATATTTATTCCCTACTCAGATCTTTGATGGAGTTGAAGATTATATAATTATAGTACTCTCTACATTATTTAGACTCCTTGAGATAGGATGTTTAGCAAAACTTTTGTTCTCTATAGTGTTTGTTATATATATTATTTGTTATTATTGTTTATAGTTGTAGTTGGTTTAGTTCTGTCTTATTTAGACAAAAGGGGGAGATGTAGGGTTAGGCCTGCCCCCAAAGGGGCGGGCTTGCCTCGGGCGAATGTTTACTGATAAATTGGGCACGCAGAAGCCTCGGGCCCCTTCCTGCTTCTTGTACTCTGCTGGAACCTTGGTTTCGTGAGTCTTGTTTTCATTAAAGTTGTGCAAATACCTATCACAATTTGTCTACATTAATCTAAGCTGCCACTTCAGTGGTGCACACCTTTAATCCCAGTACTCAGGAGGTGGGGGCAGGCACAGGCAGATCTCTGTAAGTTTAAGACCATCCTGGTCTACAAGCTAGTTCCAGGACAGCTAAGGCTGTTGTTACACAGACAAATCCTGTCTCGAATAAGCACACACAACAAGATCCCAATGGGATGAGATGCAATTACCACCTATCACAGGGATAAAAAGACAGATGCCATCTTGGCTCACTCAGCTCACTAACTGCACAGTTTGGATTTTGGAGCACCTTTTTAACAAAAGGAAATTTCTTGCAACATTATTTTCACATTGTTCCTTTGTGAAACAGCAATATTATACTTTATCCACAAGGCTCACCAGAGTTCTTTTGACTTCTACCTCAGAACTCACATAATGGTGGAAGGAGAGAACCAATTCCACAAGTCCCCTGAACTCAACATGTGTACACACACAAACACATCACATACACATACAAGAATATTAGTAATAGTTACAATGTTATGATTTTAGCCATTAGGCTCTTCTGCCTGACGGCTTGTCCCCACATGCGTGGCCCTAGAACCCAGAAATGTCAGCCTTATTGTGGCTGAAATCATAACAATAATATGTAAATCTTTGTAAGCTTGAAAATTTTCTGAGAACGCATAAAAACATTAAATTTAGCTCTTTTTTTTCTACCAACCTTTTTGTTCTGAATTTGCCAAATAGCACAAATGTCTGTGTGCTATGCCCTGAGACCAGTCTTTGGAGGGGTCACCACCTATAAAATGTATGTTATACATTTGACAGCTGAGTACCAATTTTTCAAGCAAGGCTTGGTAGGAGGCAGAGGCAGAAGGATCTCTGATGGAGGTGGGTCTTGTATCTTATCTGTTGCTTTCATTGGTTAATAATAAAGAAACTGCCTCGGCCCTCATAGGACAGAAAATTAGGTAGGTGGAGTAAACAGAAGAGAATGCTGGGAAAAAGAAGCTGAGTAAAAGAGTCGCCATGATTCTTCCGCTCCAGACAGACGCAGGTTAAGATCCTCCCTGGTAAGCCAGCTCATGGGCTACATAGAATATTAGAAATGGGTTAGAACAATATGTAAGAGCTAGCCAATAAGAAGCTGGAACTAGCCGGGCCAGGCAGTGTTTAAAAAATACAGTTTCCGTGTAATTATTTCAGGGCATAAGCTAGCCATGCGGGCGGCTGGGTGCTGGGGACGCAGCCCTGCCCCACTCCTATTTCAACAGAGTGGCGCCCAGACGTGATGGCTACATCCACTTAAAAACCTGGGAGAGCTTAATTTAAAACAGGAAAAACAGAGTTTAACGCAGAGTTTTGCTCTTTGTTGGTGGCATGCTGCAGAGAGATTTCCTGATTCAGCAACAGCAGCAGAAAAAAAAAGCGGCATCATTTTAAAGCGCACTTCCTGGGGCTGTGCTGCCTGTGTGAATTCTGGCTTTAAAGCATTTCAAGGGCTTATAAGGGACTGGATGTTTGTGTTCCTGCTTGGGATCGGAAGGAGAGTGCTCTGAGACCGTGCAGATGGCTCAGTGCTCCCTGCCTGCACCTGGGCAGAAGGCCGAATCAGGCTTAGGCAGGCAGAAGAGCATGGGGGATTCCTGCTGCCATACAGACTGTTTTCAGACTGCGCAGTGCTCTGCGTGTCAGATTTGGCTGTAACTTGGATTAAAAAGAGTTTCTGTGTCGCACGCTCAGTCTCAGAGTTAAACTGCTGACTGCGGTGCCAATGTGGACTTGCTGTGTGCCTGGAACTGTGCTCAGCTCAGAAGCACCAAATGACTCTGAGGCAGGAGCGGCTGCTCCATGCTGAACTGTGCTGACCTCAGGCAGGAACTACCATAATTGCCATAATAACAGCACAGTTAAGGTTTAGACTGGGCAGGACACAGACAGTACCATATTACCTGTACATGGTGCAACTTAAGTTTTTAAGAACTGCTTAACATTTTAAGAAATGCTCCTGGATAGTAAAAAAATTACAGATTCACAATAAAACAGATTCAGACAGACCACTAAATGGATCACAATGTTGGATGAGTGTACATAGGCTTGAGAGAGAAAAAAATATATAGAGAGAAAAAAATAAAGTTAATGCCCTTAAAAAAGGGGGATAAAGTCTTTAAAGAGATAGAGTACAGATAGTTATAGATTAAGAGAAATAAAGTAAAAATAAGCCACGTAAAAATGGAAAATTCACAGAGAGTCTGGATTATGTACATTGTGTTTTCTTTAAAATTTTTGACTGTGAAGGAGCTAAGTACAGAGAGACATTTCATTATATGGGCTGCTAAGCTGAACCTGCACATATGTTCTAAAGGTATCTTGACTTCAGAATTTGGATCTAAGGTTATGATGCTTTGGAAAAGTACTTCTTTTGTTTTCACAGAGGATGTGACCCTGTGGATTGCATCTATCCCGATATGGTATGATAGACCACGTCCTCCTGAAAGGTTGCTGTGAACACCCTCAAAAAATTGCTTCGCTCAATTGCCAACTGAGATGAAACTAGCACACAGGTTATATCATGAACGACCTAATTAATGACGCCCCTATTCAGCAGGAAGCAGTTTGGAGAGAAAAAACTACGCCCATTTTCCCAAATATTGTTTATAAATGTTCTTTTACATTTAAAGGGGGATATGATATAGATATGAATAATTTGCATTGG
>NW_026068037.1:5048143-5054580 GCF_014885135.2 Alexandromys fortis | reverse complement strand
GTGGGTCTTGTATCTTATCTGTTGCTTTCATTGGTTAATAATAAAGAAACTGCCTCGGCCCTCATAGGACAGAAAATTAGGTAGGTGGAGTAAACAGAAGAGAATGCTGGGAAAAAGAAGCTGAGTAAAAGAGTCGCCATGATTCTTCCGCTCCAGACAGACGCAGGTTAAGATCCTCCCTGGTAAGCCAGCTCATGGGCTACATAGAATATTAGAAATGGGTTAGAACAATATGTAAGAGCTAGCCAATAAGAAGCTGGAACTAGCCGGGCCAGGCAGTGTTTAAAAAATACAGTTTCCGTGTAATTATTTCGGGGCATAAGCTAACCATGCGGGCGGCTGGGTGCCGGGGACGCAGCCCTGCCGCTCCTAATTCAACAGAGCTCAGAATATTTAAGGCTGGTAAGGGTCAAGGCCAGTGCAAGAGAGGAAAGGGGATCTTGTCTTGGTTTTTCATTTTGTTTGTTTTTGAGATAGGGTCTCTAGTAGCCCAGGCTGGCCTCAAACTCAGTATGTAACTGATGCTCCCCTGGGACTCTTTATCTTCCTGCTTCTATCTCCTAAATTCATAGATCAGAGGCATAGGGCCACAAAACCCAGATGACAGATCTTTTAAATGTCATTTTATCTACCTTTGTTCCTGTTTTATATCTCTTTTTTTTTTTTTTTTTTTTTGGTTTTTTTTGAGACAAGGTTTCTCTGTAGCTTTGGTGCCTGTTCCAGAACTAACTCTTGTAGACCAGTTTGGCCTCAAACTCACAGAGATCCACCTGCCTCTGCCTTCTGAGTTCTGGGATTAAAAACAAGCGCCACCACAGCCAGGCCCTGTTTTGTATCTTAGTGTAACAATGTTACCAACTTGAAGAATATCCAAAAGTATACTTTTAATTTGGATCCACCTTGTAAACCAGCAACAACTCTCGGGATTACTGAACATATCCTCTTATGGTGCAAGGATTCTCAAGTTATAAGGAAATAAAGCTGTTTACAACTGTGTCTGCAGGATAAGATGCCTGCTGGGCAGATGTGAGAACTACTTTATAATTACTTTTTAATTTGTATTTGTGTATGCATGTGAGTGTGCAGATGCCTGTGGGGGCCAGAAGAGTGCTGCCCCAGCTCCTCTGGAGCCTGAGTTACAAGTCTGGTGTGAGCCATTCTACATGAGCTGTGAATAAGCTGGAAGTCTTGACCACTGAGCCATCATCGTTTCTCCAACTGCCACCACCATTACCATCAGTGGGTAAAAATGAGCAAGACTAAAGATATAAGAAGAAGACTAGCTCCAAAAACTTGTCCTCTGGCCGGGCAGTGGTAGCCCAGCACTTGGGAGGCAGAGACAAAGGGATCTCTGTGAGTTCAAGGCCAGCCTGGGTAACAGAACTAGTTCCAAGACAGCCAGAGCTGTCACACAGAGAAACTGTGTTGGGAAAAAAAAAAAAAAGTTGTCCTGTGACTCAACGTGAGTGTGCATGCTGACGTATACACACAAATAGATCAATGATTGGAGAAGGGTCAGTGGTGGCTTTTGTCTTAGAATAGGTTGTGATATTAGGCAGGAGGTATACATAGGCAGGGAATATGTCAAGATATACATCTTGACACCCATGAAATTGCATGAGGAGAAATGCAGTGAATTGTGGGGTCTGCCATTGAAGCCCCCACAAAACATGACTCATGGCCATTTCCTGGGACCCCAGTATGGACTTGGTGAGTATTTAATTAAAGCTTGCTTCAAATTTGGCTTTAAATTGTAGTAGTGGCCTTATTCTTGACCAGTGGGACTAACAATTTCTGGAGACCCCCAGTGAGATTTGGACCACCCACACACAAATTCTAAAGCCAGACCTTCACTCCTGAACTCCAGGCTGAAGAGCCTCTTCGGGAGGCACATGCCTTGAAGCATCCCAAGGATCCAACTCTATCTTTGGTTCTCAGACCATAAGGGTAAACTTCTGTTCTAAGAAAGCAGCAAGCATCTATGGAAGCCTCCTAGTGAGTCATAGACTGTTTTGTTTTGTGAGATCCCTATCTGGAATATGGAAGGGCCTCAACAGGACCCCAGGATTCTCCCTTCCAGGGCAAATAGTAAGACATCACCAGCCTGCCTGGTTATGGTTGGATGAAAAATTTTGTTCATCTGTTTCATGCAGAAAGTTTTGTCTGGCCGGGTGATGGTGGCGCACGCCTTTAATCCCAGCACTCAGGAGGCAGAGGCAGGCGGATCTCTGTGAGTTCAAGACCAGCCTAGTCTACAGAGCTAGTTCCAGGACAGGCTCCAAAGCCACAGAGAAACCCTGTCTCGAAAAACCAAAAAAAAAAAAAAAAAAAAAAAAAAAAAAAAAAAAAAAGAAAGAAAGTTTTGTCTGTCTTTTTCATATGCTTGGACGAGTCTTTTTTTTTTTCTGGTGTGTCTCTTAGTTTTGTTGTAAAATGTATGAATCAAAATGTGTGATGAAGAGTGGCCACCACATGTTTTGTTTTTGACTGCTCTTCTTTGAGTGTATGAATTTTCTGTGTTGTGTTTCTTGGTCATATTTTTGCTATCTCTGCTGTTGTCAGCCACCAGCCACAACTGCCATGGCTGCTTTTATGGTCATCGGATTTGGGTTAGCATGAGTTCAGATGTCTTTTGGATGTGAATAACATTAAAGTTGTTCTATGCTACTGGAAATTGGCCCTCGGGTTGGGTTTGGCTCTCCTTTCTCTACACTCAAGCATGTTTAAATGTTTCCTCGCTGTCCTGTTGTCAGTCGAGTCACCCGACACTGTACAGGGAAAAGAAAGCAGAGCAGAACAGCCACAAATTAGATGTGGTTTATGTGAACATTCTATAGCTCAAGATTTATGAGTTTGTTTTACTGGGTATAGTTGAAAATCTGTTTTAAAAAAAATTTAACCTAAAACTTGTAATAGGGAACCAGGCATTGGTGGTATATGACTTTAATCCCAGCAGTCTTGAGAGACAGAGGCAGATGGGTCTCTGTGAGTTAGATATCAGTCTGGTCTACAGAGTTAGATCCAGGACAGCCAAGATTACACAAAGAAACCTGTCTTGAAAAAATAAAATGAAAAAATAAAAAACTTGTAACACAGGATTGACATTTAAAAATCTATGCATATGTAATCTTTGAGACACCATGGCATGATCCCATTTTGGAAAATAAGCAACACATGCATTGATACCATCTTGAGGCAGTCATATGGCTGAATGCCAACTTTGCTAGGGCAGGAATGGGCAGATGCCAAGCAACTTCACCACCATCTTTTGACAGCCATCTCTGCTAGGGGTAGAGAAGGCAGATCTCATGTCTTGATTAAAAGTAACCATGTGGCAAGGGCCAACCAAGGAAGCAACAACAGGCCTCCACAAAATTCTGGATTCGAATGGATTTTTATATCATAATTTCTGTCCTGAAAACAAGGATTACGAAAGATAGACTTTAAAACAATGTATGTTTAGGGCTGGAGAGATGGCTCAGCAGTTAAGAGCACTGACTGCTCTTCCAGAGGACCCAGGTCGATTCCCAGCACCCACATGGCAGCTCACAACTGTCTGAAAATGCAGTTCCACGAGATCTGACACCTTCACACCAATGCACATAAAGTTAAATAAATCATTAAAAAAATTAAAAAAAAAACAATGTATGTTTAATAAGGTACTAAAGATGCATCTCTAAGCATTCATATGCAAAAATGTACTTTGCTGGAAGTAAAACTTTGTAACTTTAGAGTAAACCAGGTAGTATTGGTTTTAGAGATACGAAGGGGTCATATAGAAAAGCTGAGGTTTGCGAGTGTGTGGCAGGGCTTGAGTTCCTAAAGAGAGCCCATTTGCAATAGACCATAGCAGTTTTGGAGATGCCTGTTCCATGTGATAGTCACCAGAAATTCCACCTGCAATTAAACAGAACTGGCTAGGATCTAGAAATCAGGCTGTACGTGCTGCCAAGGGTGGAGCCAGAGGAATCCCAAGTCCCTTGGGAAAGTCCAAAGGACAGTGAATGAATCCCAGATATTGAGCAAATTGTTTGTACTAATGGAGAGTGATTTTGCCTTGTGCAGATTGTGGTTGTGCCATGTGTCTTCTCTCTTGAAGTAAAAAAAGGTACTTTATTTTTTGATATTACAAGAAACATATACAGTTAAGCAATTATAAACTATTTTAAGAGGAAATTTTGGAGTTTTACAGAAATTTAGGTTAAAACAAATGGATTCTTTTAAGGAACAACTTTTAAAATATTTAACTTTATAAGACCATGGGACATTCTTAGCTCATAAAATGTTTTGTACTATTAATAAATAATCTCAAAAATAAATAAATAAAAGGATTAACAACTAAGGCCACAACTTTGAGCACCAAACACCTAACAGCAGAAACCGGAATATTCCTAAATTATGATGCCACAAGGAAACAACCTAAGCAATCTGAAAAAAAGCCTGGAGCAGTTCTTACCCTATGGGGCTGAAAGATCTCTTCACAGGGGTAGCCTAGGCCCACGTGCATGCTGGATGTTTGCATTGCAATTCCTAACAGTGGCAAAATTGTGGTTGTGGCGTGGCAGTGAGAGTGACTTTGTGCTTGGGGTCACCACAACATGGGGAACCTTTTGAAAGGTCACAACATTACAAAGGTTGAGAACAACTGGCTTGGAGAATGTCTCTCCTTACTTAAGGTGTATTCAGGCGTAAGAGTGTCTGCCTAGCCTCCTTATCTTTACTAACTTCAAGGCTCAAAAGTAACAAAGATAAAGTTGTAAAAATCCTAATCTTTATAAAAGCTACTAATGTAGTGTAAACTGTTAAAGATAATTAAAACATGAAAGTTAAAGGTAAGTCACCTTATAAATGATCACATTCTTTTTAATGTGTTCATAACTATACATACAATCATGCTAAGTAATAATTACAGGAAAAATTTAGTCTCCTATATGTATTTTCAAAGATATGTCTAAAACAAGTAGCTTAAAACAAGCAAGTTTGTTTAGCTCAGATATACTTAATTGATAATGGTCCTCAAATTTGTCAGAGATCTGCTAACAGTGACCCCACGTTCTCCAAAGAAGAAGATGGGACACTGCAATGACAGCTCAGTCTGGATGGTGGTAATGTTAACACTGGGCAAGAAGGCCACATCGCCTCCCTCACCAACCTACCCAAATTGTGAAGAAGCATGATACTGGAAAGTTAATTGCCCCACTTTGCCTAGGCAAACTAAGGTCGGTCATCCAATGGAAACATCTCTCAGGTCTCCTGGGCCTGGCTGCCAAAGACTAATGATGCCCTGGTACCTCTGACTCAAACAAAGCTATGGAGACCACAGGAGCCTGGGAAAGATACCTACAAGATCAACTATAGTTAGGTCAGCTTCGCAGTAGCAGCCAACCAAGTTCTTATCTAACCTTGTTAGTTCATTTCATATGTAAGAAATCGGGTCTCGTGTTCTGAAGATCTATTAGGTCTTTAGTTAAGAAAAGGCAGACAGGTTTGCCTTGTAAACAGGCTTCAACTGTAACTTTTTACAAAAAAAACATGTACAGATTCAACGCAATGCCCATCAAAATCCCCAGCAAAATTCTTCAAAGATCTGGAAAGAACAGTATTCAACTTTATATGGAAAAGCAAAAAAAAACCCAGGATAGCCAAAACAATCCTGTACGATAAAAGAACATCTGGAGGCATCACAATCCCTGACTTCAAACTCTACTACAGAGCTACTGTACTGAAAACAGCCTGGTACTGGCCTAAGAACAGGCAGGAGGACCAATGGAAATGAATAGAAGACCCAGATATCAATCCACACATCTTTGAACACCTGATCTTTGATAAAGATACAAAAAATATCAAATGGAAAAAAGAAAGCATATTTAACAAGTGGTGCTGGCATAACTGGATATCAACATGTAGAAGAATGAAAATAGATCCATATCACCATGCACAAAACTCAAGTCCAAATGGATCCAAGACCTCAACATAAAGCCAGCCACACTGAACCTTATAGAAGAGAAAGTGGGAAGTACACTTAAACGCATTGGCACAGGGAACCACTTTTTAAATATAACCCCAGCAGCACAAACACTGAGAGAAACAATTAATAAATGGGACCTTCTAAAACTGAGAGGCTTCTGTAAAGCAAAGGACTTGGTCAACAAAACGACAGCCTACAGAATGGGAAAAAATCTTCACTAACCCCACATCAGACAAAGGTCTGATCTCCAAAATATACAAAGAACTCAAGAAATTGGTCACCAAAAGAAAACATAATCCAATAAAAAAAAAATAGAGCCAGGCGATGGTGGCGCACACCTTTAATCCCAGCACTTGGGAGGCAGAGGCAGGCGGATCTCTGTGAGTTCGAGACCAGCCTGGTCTACAGAGCTAGTTCCAAGAGAGGCTCCAAAGCCACAGAGAAACCCTGTCTCGAAAAACCAAAAAAA
>NW_026068037.1:5010107-5048098 GCF_014885135.2 Alexandromys fortis | reverse complement strand
AAAAAAAGGAATACAGACCTAAACAGAGAACTCTCAACAGAGGAATCTAAAATGGCAGAAAGACACTTAAGGAAATGTTCAACATCCTTAATCATCAGAGAAATGCAAATCAAAACAACTCTGAGATTCCATCTAACACCTGTAAGAATGGCCAAGATCAAAAACACTGATGACAACTTATGCTGGAGAGGTTGTGGGGAAAAGGGAGCACTTCTGCATTGCTGGTGGGAATGCAAGCTGGTACAGCCCCTTTGGATGTCAGTGTGTTATATCTGATCCCATGTAGGTGTACCAGGTCCTTTGGCACAAGGTAATGATGAAATTGACTAGCTATTAATAGGAAATGCTCTAGAAGCCTCAGAATTTCACTTGGCAAGAAGCCAAGGAAATTGTAAGGAAATGTTCTACTTATTCTTTGCATAACCAAACTCTATTACCTGCAGGAAGTAATGCAAAAGGTACTCAAAGAAATGAAATTTGTCACAATGAGGACACTAAGAGAGACTTGCATAGATCTAATCTACATGGGAAGTAGAAAGTAGAAAAAGACAAGATCTCCTGAGTAAACTGGGAGCATGGGGACCTTGAGGGAAGGTTGAAGTGGGGGAGGGAAGAGGCAGGGAAGGGAGCAGAGAAAAATGTAGAGCTCAATAAATATCAATAAAAAAAAGGAAAAAACATGTTTTGCAATGACTTTTCTCAGGAATGCCTCTGGTAAATGGAAGGTGGAAAGAAAAAGGTTTAAAGCCTATGCAAGTTCTGAGGATATAAGTTCTAAGGTATGTAAAGGTCTGAGGCTAAGAATGCTAGAATAAGAAAATTATTTAAGGTGTGTAAATGCAAGTTGTAATTGCAAAAGAAAGTGTGTTGGAGCCACAAGACCATACAGTGAATGCACAGCTGACAACCAATAGGCAGATCCATGGGAAGGGTATACATCCACGTCCACGTGGAACAACCCATTTTGCAGAGCTGCAGGATTGTCTTTGGAAAAGTCGCTGTCATATCTGTGGAAACCTTGTGAAGTCATGATTCTTCCCTTCAAAATGGGATTCGTTCCCAGAGTACCTCAGCAGTGTAACCTCTGGGACAATGAAGTGACCTTGCTCCATTTCCCTACACCAAAAGGGATTGGAGCAAAGGCATTCACTCTTTGTTCTGTCAAATTTACATAGTCAATCCCACAAAATTACCTGCTAACAGACCACCTAGAAATTTCTACAGAAGACAGGAACTGAACAGGAAGGCAGCATGCCCCACCTTTGCTAACAAACAAATCTGAGCATCCCCAAAACTGGTTATCACCAAAGAGATTAGAGGAGGAGAATGGGTGAATCCAGGATTCAGGGGTGTTTAGTAACTTCATCTAGTGGTTTGGAAAGTCAGTTGCTTGCCCTTGAATGGTTGGGTCACCTGTTCCAGAGTACAGCTTTGTCGGGGTTTACTTGCCTTTTTTGTGATTTTAATATGGATATTATCAATTTTTTTGCCTATGGAGTTTTCCAACTATGTCAGTAAAAACTAGAAACCTCCTGGGGATCACCCTTACTCTTCCTCTCCTCCTCCTCGCTAGTTATTCTCCTTCTTTCTTCTTATTGTTCTTATTTTTCTCCTTATTCTTCATCTCCTCCATGCCCCCTTTACTTCATTTTCCCCCTTCCCCCTCACACAAAAAATAAAGAATATGCAGAGGTAACATACTTCAGTTAATTTTTTTACTCTCAGATCCTTGCCTGCCATAGACATCCAATTCTGAGCCCTGAGGGGGTACTGAGGCTGGTACTCAAAGCCCCCAATAAAAGTGCATCAAGATATGTAAAAAAAGATAAGAAATGTTTCAGGCTTATTTCCCCCTATCTATTGTTATTGTTATACTACGATTTTGGAAGTTCAGTTTTAACATCAATCAATGGAGTTCTGGTCAGCTAGCAGAGCACTGGTTCCTATTATCAGTCACAAGCTCAAGATTCTAAGTTTCCTTTGGTTGTTGTGGAGGTTGGAATAGGAATAGGCTCCACAGACTCCTGGGTCTCAATGTTCTGCCCATCAGTAGGAGGTATGACCTTGTTGGAGGAAGAGTGTGTCTGTGGCGGTGGGCCTTCAGGTCTCATATGCTCAAGTTACTCCCAGGTTGGCTCAGCCTCCTGGTGCCAGCAGATCAAGATGTAGAACTCTCAGCGCCTTTTCTAGTATGTACCTGTCTGCATGTCACCATGAGTCTTACCATGACGATAATGGACTGAAACTCTGAAACTGTGCTAGCCCCAATTAAATGTTTTCCATTACAAGAGTTGTCATGGTCATGGTGTCTCTTCACAGCAATAGAAACCCTAACTACAACAGTTGTCTTCTAAGTTCTCATCAGGCTAAAAACATCTCTGTTCAATCTATACATCCAGCTTTCTGGACAGGAAAAAAATGCTCATGCTTTCTAACCCAAAGCTACCGCTTCTGCGAGGACTCAAACGTGAGTCTGCTCAGCTAACACTTGTTAGCTGCTTTCTCTCCAGTGTGGATTTCAGTGCCGATTGCAGTAGATAGCTAAGACTTTTATCTCTTTTAGTAAACTAAAAATTCATGAAAGCTTCAGGGAGTACAAGAGGTCACAAAACTTGGATCCAACTCTCACAGGTCAAAGGGACTCCAGATAAGTACAGCCCAAGTTTCTGCACATGCCTGTTCCTGATAGTGAAATATCTCTTCTGGTCTTGGGACTCCTTCCACCCACAGTTACTAGGACTGTGGGCCTGGAAGTCACAAATGTAAGATTTTCTTTTAAGTTCCTAAACTTTAACTTCTGTCCCTAGCCTATATCTGTCTCAGTAGATTTCCACTTGACTGACAGCCGCCATCCAGGAAACAGCTGCTGACTACAACCTGCTCCAGAGGACCGCAAGCCCCGGACTTGCTGGAAGCTGAGGTGAACCAGTCCAGACAAAGTCAGACGGGTCAGACAACCGGATGCTTCTGAGGAATGCCCCGCTGCTCGAATCCCCTCCAGGCCTCTGACTAGAATTCCAGCCCTACTGAGCCCTGACAAAGACATTCTAGTTTCAGCAATTAGCTGTTTCAGAAGACACTATCTCACCCCATGTGCTCCAACAGACCAGAATAAGATCAAAATGAAGCTCCCTGGCATAGGGAACAAAACGGCTACCATAGTGCCTATTGGCTACCAGGAAAAGTACCCGTTAAAACCAAATAACCCAGATCTATCAGGACGTAAATCCATTAGCTGAAACCATTCTACAATATAATAGATAACTTGGCCTGTTTTAAGTAGTTTATGCAGAACACAGAGGCATTATGTGGGGTTTTTGTTGTTTTTTAGTTTGGTTTGATTTGGTTTGGTTTGGTTTTTCAAGACAGGGTTTCACTGTAGCTTTGGAGCCTGTCCTGGCACTAGCTCTTATAGACCAGGCTGGCCTGGAACTCACAGAGTTCCTGCCTCTGCCTCCTGAGTGCTGGGATTAATATTAATAAAATGAAATCGATTAATAATCAATATTATTAAATTAATATTAATAATATTTTAAAAAGCTTCTATTATGAGGATCTGACTTTTCAGGTTCCATTTTAAAGAAGGGGGCTTCATCTTAAGCCATATGTTACGTTGGGAGTTGGGAGCGCAGCCCCCAGCCCCTGGCATCCTTCCCAGCCAACCTGGCCTGGGAGTTGCATTGCTCTGGACTCCAAATCCCAGCATTCCACAGGGTATTTAAGTTGGAGCCCAGAGGAGAAACACGTGGTTTTCGAGTCTGCACGGGCTCCCTGCTCTTCTGTCCCCCCTCCCCCCCAATGCGCTTGACCACCCGAGAGTGTCATTCTTAATAAAACGATGGGCAATTTGATTTGGTTTGATTGGACCTAACTGGATTTCTTGCGCTGGCGGAGCTGCCTTTCTTTCTTATTATTTTTTACTTAACACCATATAGTGACCAGGGGCCGACCTCAGTTCCAGGAATGTGCTGCGATAGCGAAATTTAAATGGACACCCTAGAAATAGCCGATTAAGGAACTAAGGAGCAGGGCCATAAAACTTAACAAGGTCCAGATGTTTTCTGCAGACATCCTAGTCCTTGCAGATATCCCGGTCCTTTGTTAACAGTTCGTGCCCAAAGTTTAACCAAAGATCTCAGAAATCATCTTACTATGTACACCCTTTCCAACCAATCCCACGACCCCGAAACATGCATTCACCCTACTTGCGGCCATTCCCCTTCAAAAGCTCCCTTCCCCGGACTTGGGGTCTCATTCTCTCCTCACGCACTGTGTTGTGTGCTGTAAGAGTGAGGTCCAGACTTGAGGTTTGTTAAACAAAGACCCTCAAGAATTCTGCACCAGACTCAGTCTATGGATTCATTTGGGGTTCAGTGACACGGGCATAAGGCTATACAAACCCTTTATTAGACACTAGAAATAACCTGGCTGTACTCAAAGAAGCTCCATTCCCAGTCTCTATGTAGACAGTACTCTGATATCAGCCATCAGGGGGCCTTTGGCAGTTCCCTTTCTGCTATTCATTGGACTCTTGCACCACTGATACCTTAACTAGATAATTATTCTGTCTTGTTGGTGAAGCTGATGTTATTAGATCCCAATATAAACAAGTACTCATCACAGAGTCAAGGATTTGACTCAGGAGAGGCTATTATTTATGTTTTCACTTCCCTAAATGTGTTTGACCCATCTGCACAGGGCCAAACAGAAGGGAATCAGCTTGTACACTTGCCCTGACTGGACCTGATGAGAAATGGGGTAAATTTTGCAGTTTGATCTTTTCTTCTCTGGTTCATGTACTCACTCACTAATTCCATCATAGAATCCAGTCAGTTGACTTAAACAGGGCAAAAAATTATACTTTGGAGGCAGGCTTATAATTCCAGCACTTACCAAGCTAAGAGTATGGGATCTTTAGCTCCCAATCAGCCTATATTAAAATAAATTAATAAGGCTGGCCAAGGTGGCACACACCTTTAATCTCAGTACTGAGAGACAGAAGGATCTTCATAAGTTCAAGATCAACCTGTTCTACAAATGGAGTTTCAGGGTAGCGAGGGCTACACAGAGAGCCTCTATCTCAATAAACAAGTAAATCACATATCTGCAAGAAGGAAGAATTTGGGTAATTTCTAATGAAAATGCTGGCTAGCGACAAAGGAACAAGATATCTGAGATCAAATTTGAGGGGTTATTTATTTTTGGTTAGGGTTCGGTTGTGTGTTTGCATATGAGATCAATGCTGAACCCTTGTGATAAGTTTCCCTCCCCAAAATGGAGAATTAACTTCCAAGAGGGCGGAAGAGTTTTCAGATCGATCCCAAAGGAACCACGCAAAGACCTGACATAGAAAGAGAACTGTTCACAAGGCCAAACACAGAATGTGGACTCAGGAATAGGGGAACTAAAGGACCACAAGTCAGCAAGGTCTACACGATATATTCCTTATCTCTCTGGCTGTGTCACAGAAGTCAAGAAACTCTGATGCAACCTTTACCAGGCACAGTTCAAAGAACTCTAGGCTGGAGCCTGTAAAACATGTTTGTTTGTAACACGCAGACTTTTCCCTCTCTTCTCTGGGCCACATCTTTTTTTTTCTTTTGAGACAGGGTTTCTCTGTGGTTTTGGAGCCTGTCCTGGAACTAGCTCTTGTAGACCAGGCTGGTCTCGAACTCACAGAGATCCGCCTGCCTCTGCCTCCCAAATGCTGGGATTAAAGGCGTGCGCCACCACTGTCTGGGCCACATCTTGTCCTGCTCTTCTTCCGGTGGCCCCCAGGAAACTGTATCTTCCCAGAGTCAACTTTTCCACCTTGCTTGCTCTCCCACTGGCCCAGGAGCCATTGGCACAGGCTGAGTCTTCTGTCCTTTGTGGCTTGCTTACATTAAGCACAAACACAAGCTGATAAAAAGGCACAGAGTGTCTGACCCAACCAACAAAGTCTAAAGCAAACACAATCATCTGAGCACTTGTGTGCACACAAATGTACATAATTAAAAATAAAATAAACCTTTATTTTTTTAAATCTAAGATAATGTCCCTCCCAGCTTAGTCCTGGATCCCTAAGTACCCCTCTCCCAATCCAGTGGCCCCAACAAAGTGAAGACTCTGACTGGCCCAATTCCAAGTTTTCAAAACTGCTTTCAGTTTCTCTTCTCAGCAAGAAACCCTACCCCACCCAACTCCAGCCAGCCAAAAGTTGTAATCAGGATGACACATCCTCTGGGAAGTTGTCCACAGGAGCCTCAGCCCCTGAGTTCCCCAACTCCCAGACCCTAACCCTCAAAGAAGGCTTCGCTGGACTCCATTGTAACTGGCTTAAGACCAGCCTGATCCCCAATTAGAATTCCTCAAACACTTACTGAATAAATCTACAAATATGAACATACACTTTCAGGCTGGTGAGATGACTCAGGAGGCAAAGTGCTCATCCTAAAAACTTGACAACCTGAGTTCAAATCCCAGAACCCGTGTGGAAGGAGAACTGACCTCTACAAAGTGCTCTGGTACATGCAAACCCACACACCACACACACACTAAACTCCCACATGTCCAAAGTTTCACAGAAGCAGGAAGAAAGGGCTTGAATAACAGATTTTCCTAAGAGTTTGTCAAAAATAAAAAGGCCAAGAAATACTAAAGTTACACATTTGAAGGTATCTTTCACTACTCAGGAAAATTTTAAATATCAAGGCCAATGGGAGCATAGTGGTAGAACTGTAATCATAGGCAGATAGGAATTCAAGGCCATCCTGGGCTTCATAGGGAGACCTGGGGAAATTTTTTAAAGTTTAAAAAATGCATGCCTGAGGGCTGGAGAGATGGCTCAGTGATTAAGAGCACAGGCTGCTCTTCCAGAGATCCTGAGTTCAATTCCCAGCGACCACATGGTGGCTCACAACCATCTGTAACGAGATCTGGCGCCCTCTTTTGGAACACAGGCATATATGGAGGCAGAAGGTTGTATACATAAATGAAAATAAATAAATAAATCTTAAAAAAAAAAAAAAAGCATGCCTGAAACACCAGGAAAATTTTCAGATACTACACAACACAACAGCAGGCTGTATGAAGGGTGGGTGCTGGTGATGGGAACTCTGGCAACATACTGAATCCCAGGCGGGACTGATGTAGCTGACTGGGTTTCCATAAACACAGAGAGGCTTCAACAGTCAAGCTTATTAGTCCTTGAGCTTGCTCTGGGTTCTCTCTGTCACTCTCTCTCCTTTGTGCCTTCGTGCGACGCCAGGGGTCCTGACTTCCTTATTTTGGAGCTATTGCAGTAGAACTTCAGACCTTTCCCACGTCTCCTGATTTACCTTTTCTGTATTCCTTAGGATATATGACTGACGTTAGTATTTCACAACTCCTCTACCAGAACTCAATATACTTGCTTCGTGGAAAATATTCTCAGTTACCACACACATCTCCGGGGCTTCGTTAGAAACGCAGGTCCTCAAATCCCCACCCCAGATCTGATTCCGCATCAGCATTTCCACCAGCTCATTCAGCAATTCCAGCGTACACCAAGTGCATAAAGCACGGCGATGGAGCCTGCTCAGAAAGGCACAACCAAACAGGAGGTGGCCGCGTGGAAAAGACCTGCAGGAGACCATCCAAGGCCCTCAGAAGCGCCAGTAAACACTGCAGCCAGCATTCCCCGGGAGGGACGTCATCTGCTTGGTTTATCCTTCCTCGCTGTGGAGGGTGGGGCTGAGAACGCTGATGCAGGGAACTTGACCCCTTTTGCAGTGGGCGAGAGCAGCAACGCGGGAGGTGTGAGTGAGTGCGCCTCTTCCGGGACCCAGCAACAAGCCACCAAAGCTGACAAGGCCAAGTCCCCGCCCCCTTCTGCTGTCACCCAGTCAAAACAAAGCCGCCGCCTGCGGCCTAGGGAGCGAGCCCCCTCCCGAGCACCTCCAACTGGAGGCTCTAGGGTGCCTAGAGCCCTCGGGGGAAGGAGAAGGGCAAGAAAACTGTCCTCAAACTGTGAAGTGCTCGCCGCCTGGGCCGTCACCTTGCCAGACCTTGTTTACAGCCTAAGCGGCCAAGGGCGCCGCAATCCGTAAACAAGTAATAACACGAAAATGACAGGGCTGTCGCCGCCCATCCCAGGCGCCAGGCGCCAAAGGACCCAGGCTTGGGGTCGTGCCCACCTCCCACCCCGCGCTCCGCCCCTTCGCTCCCGCAGAGACCAGTATTCCGGGACTCTTCTGCGCGCTCACTCCGGAACCCAGCTCCTCCTAGCGGGGCACAGTGGGAAGGGTGAGCGCAGGGAGACACACTCAGATCCCCACCCCCCCACCCCCCACCCCCAAAAAGATGCTTCCCAGCCGAGAGTGGTTCGCTACACCAAGCACAGTCCCGTGAAAGGTCTCCCGCAAACTCCTACAGAGCAACAAAGCCCCAGGATAGCCCCGGCACTTGGAAGCCAAGACTCAACATTCCCAGAAGAAGGAGACAAGCAGATTTGGATAAACCCTACCCTACCCCTACGGGACGTAGGGCAAGCCGCGGCGGGGAGCGCGCGCAGCGAGTGCGGCACTTCCGCGGTGCTCTCCCGAGGCCAGGAGCGGGGTGGGGGAGGGGAGAGGAGGGTCCGGGCCCGCCCGTGACCCCGCTATCGCGCGCGTCCCGGCGGGTACCTTGCAGGCGGAGTACACGCCGAGTTTCTCCAGTTTCTTCGCCCGCGGAGCCGAGCGCAGTTGCGCCTTCTTCACGGCGATCCGGGCCGAGCCGCCGCCTCCCGGTCCCTCGGCTGTGCCTGCCGCGGCCACCGCGGTCGCTGGCCCGCAGGAAGCAGAGCTCCCGGCGGCGGAGGCCAGGGTCCGGGGAGAGCCATGCTGGGGAGCCGGCGGCAGTGTAGGGGAGCCGGCCCCGCCAGCTTCGGCCATGCCGCCCCGAGTGTCACCCGCCGCCGCCAGGGTCCCTGCGGGCGCCCGTGGCGGAGCTCAGACCCTCCCTCCCCCCACCCAGGCCGCCGCCCTGAGCCCTCCCCACCCCCGCCGCGCTCCGCCGCTAGCGATCGCAGGCCCCCGAGCCGCCCGAGGCGGCTAGGACGCTAGCGGGCCTGAGCGCCGGGGCCGCGGTCTGCTCCCCTGGGCGGCCGGCATGTCGCTGCTAGCGTGGCCACCCGCCCTGCGCGCCAGGGCCTGCGGGTAACCGGCGACCCGAGAAGCCGGGCCGCTGCAGCCCACGCACCTGCCGCCCTACGCTGCGGCGTTGGGCCTGACACCCTCCAGCGCGGAGACCCAACTTCCTCCACCCTAGCGGGAGCCGGAGGAAAAAAATGTTTTTCAGAAGTATCCGTCAGCGGCCAATCCTCCTCTTTGTTGCTAATTCACCGAAATCTTGGCGTGAGAGGTTCCTTTTTTTTTTTTAAGCGACTCTGGGTAAAACTTTTTCTTTTAAGAATTCTTCCCCATCCCTCTTTCCCTCATAGTTTCTGAGCCGAATCCGCCCAAAGAGAGAAGACTCAATGAGCGCTCTCTCTCTTGTTGAGAACGTTACGGGGTCGGCAAAATAAAAGCTAAGTGCGTGGAAAAGTTTGAAATGAGTCTGCCTGCAGGATTCACTCGGGTTGGCATGATTGCAGTCAGCTGTTAGTTTCTTGTCTATTATGCTTTCAAAGGTGAAACCCCGGAGTGCATGTTAGCCGGCAAGACTGTATCCAGAAGAGATGCTGATTTTTAGTTAAACTTTATAAGCAAAACTATTGTCCCTGTCGCAGAAAGCAAGCTGTTTAAGTGTTTCATCTTGAGTCCACCCTCCTAAAACGACTTGAAAAGCCCTACATTGTGTGTCAGCACCGTTGGCAAGTGCCCTAATTCTGCAGAGCAAGCCATGGTCATAATGTGGGACATGGGTTGTAATGCGTTTATGATTGGTTGTCTGGCAAGCTTGGTAGCTACTGCCACACTTCATCCATAAGGGATGTGCTTTCCCTTGTAAATCCTCCCTTGCCCGTGCTGTTTGTGTTTTTTGGTATCCTCTTTCCAGATCCTGTGTTCTTTTAACGCGGGCTCACATGTGAATGTGGTTACAGTTTCTAACAGAGACGTTATGCTAGGGAAAAGGAAGTCTTCTCTGAGCGGTGAAGCCTGCCGCTGTGAAATGGCAGCGTCTTATTAGTTTGCGTTTGACCAGCATCCCTTCCTAGGCTTGGCCTTAGCCCAGTATGGAGACTCATGCCCATTATTTCAGTACCTGAGAGGCTGAAGCAGGAGATTGGCCATGAGTTCCAGGGTATCCTGGGCATCCCCAGTGAAACTCTTTTTTTTGTTTGTTTGGTTTTGTTTTGTTTTGTTTTTCAAGACAGGGTTTCTCTGTAGCTTTGGAGCCTGTCCTGGCACTAGCTCTTGTAGACCAGGCTGGCCTCGAACTCACAGAGATCTGCCTGCCTTTGCCTCCCGAGTGCTGGAATTAAAGGCATGTGCCACCACCGCCCGGCCCCAGTGAGACTCTTGCCTCAAAAAATATTAATAAGATTTGATCCCAGAACTACAGAAGCATAAAAACAGGTCAGACTGTGAGTTCCAGGTCAGCCACACAGAGAGCCCAAACAAAACTTCAGGTTTTACAGCACTTTCCTTTCTATAGTTGCTCTCTGGTGTTTTGTTTTAACAATAACGTCATTAAACCAGAATAACTTTCCTGGGTGAGTCCAGGATCTGTCTCTCTCTCTCTCTCTCTCTCTCTCTCTCTCTCTCTCTCTCTCTCTCTCTCTCTCTCTAGTTTTTCGAGACAGAGTTTCTCAGTAGCTATGGAGCCAGTTCTGGAACTCGCTCTGTAGATCAGGCTGGCCTCGAACTCATAAAGATCCACCTGTCTCTGCCTCCCAAGTCCTGGAATTAAAGGTGTGGGCCACAACCACCCAGCATGTCTAAGACTTTTCAAATGAATTCAGAAGAGAAGCTCGGGGTTCATTGTATCATAGCGACTGTTAATCGCTGCCCAGAGGAACACTCAGAAGAGGAAAGGAGAGATTGGCTTCTTTTTTGTTGGAATCCGAAAAGTAAGCCTGTTCTGCAATTGGGGTGGGGTGGGGGTGCAAACAGTTGAATTGAAGGGTGGGTTTGGAGGGTTCATCCTTCAGAGAAAAGTAGAAAATACCCACCCAGAGTGTCAGGGGAAATACACGTTTGATTTGGGCCAGTAACTGAAGACAGAAAGGGTGGAAAGTTAAAGACAAACTTTCTGAGGTAAAGGTCAGAAATTTAGACAAGTTATGTACTGCAGACCCGTAAATATCTGCACAGAGAGGGGGACTTATGGGTGTGTAAGAGCATCATCTCGTGGAAGGGGCTGAGGATTTCCCTGTCTCCTTAGTATGTTGTAGTATATGTATCTACTTTCCTAAGACGTGGTTTTTAATACATTTTCTGTACTGTGATAATAGGTTTCTCTGCTAATGCAGGAAACCAGATCAACCCTAAATGAAAAAGTAAAAGAAAACAAACAAAACAAAACAGGATTATTTGAGCAAAGAAACCCCTGCGTAAGTTCTCCAGTTCCAGAGATGGAGGCAGGAAAAGTCACGTGCCAGAACTGAAGCAGGAAGCTTATACAGCCTGTAGGAGAGAGGTGATGGCATGTCCACCACAAGCTGGGCTTGTGTCCAAGCTCAAAGACTGAATGCTTTAGACCCAGACTCGGGCTGCTGGCAACGTCAGGGGAGGAGCTGCTGCAGTTGCCAAGAATGCAGAATTGGGCTTTCTGTCGCCTTTTCTTTTGTTGGAAATTCTCTGAGAGGGTGAGATTAGGAGACAGACAGACAGACAGAAACAGAGAGAGATGGGGCTTCTCAGATTGTACAGGCGCAAGCTAGAGGTTCCAACCAACCAATTTTTTTTTTTTTTTTGAGCCAGGGTTTCCTCTCCCACCTCCTGTTGGTCAAGTGATTTGACAAGCCCAGTTGGAGAGAACAATAGTTTGTCTTTGCAACCTTTATGTTTTGGCTTGAGCAGCTATACCTCTGAATTCTCAATTTTCTCAAAAAAAAAAAAAAAAAAAAAAACACGTGTAACCCAGTAGATTAAAGATAAACTTTTAAAAAGAAATCCATTCACCGGGCGGTGATGGCACACGCCTTTAATTCCAGAACTTGGGAGGCAGAGGCAGGTGGATCTCTGTGAGTTCGAGACCAGCCTGGTCTACAATAGCTAGTTCCAGGACAGGCTCCAAAACCACAGAGAAACCCTGTCTCAAAAAAAAAAAATCTATTCAAGGTATGATGGCACTCAAGAGACAAAATCTTAGCACTCAAGAGACAAAATCAACCAGGGCTACATAGTTAAAGCCTGTCTCAAAAAAAATAAAAATAAACATGTAAATCAGCCAAGCTGGTGCTGGAGAGATGGCTCAGCAGTTCAGAGCCCTGGCCCAGTTGCCAGTCTCACATGGCAATTCACAACACCCTACTCTAGTTCTGTGGCACCCACTCCTGACCTCCGTCAGCACCAGGCTTGCACGTGGTATATATTCACACATTACATGCAGGCAAAACACAAATACACATAAAAAAAATCAATAAATCTAAGACAATTCCTTTTAAATAGTCAGACTTACAGAGGAGGAAACAGCCCTTCTTGAATGGCCTTCAACAAAGTCCTGCTACTCCACCTTCCTCTGTTTCATACAGTATTTTAAATTCTAAGAAGGGGCCATTGGGATACTTCCCTTTCTACAAAAGGGTTGTAGTAGCTGGGGTGACAATGCCTACATGTAATTCCAGGACATATGGTAGCAAGTTCAAAGTTAGGCTGGACTACATAATGAGGTGCTGTCTTTAAATTAAAAGCTGTATTGCCACATATGGTGGTTTTAATAAAAATGGCCCCATATGTCCATAGGGAGTTGCACTATTGGGTCTGGCCTTGTGCCTTTGTTGGAGGAAGGGTGTCACTTTGAGGGCTCAGAAGCTCAAGCCTGGCTAGTGTGTCACTGTCACTTCCTGTGCCTGCAGATCCAGATGCAGAACTCTCAGCTCATTCCCCAACACCACACCTGCATGCTGCTGCTTCCCACCCACCATGATGACAAGGAACTAAACCTCTGAACTGTCCGAATTAAATGCTTTCCTTTATAATGGTTGCTATGGTCACGGTACCTCTTCACCTTAATAAAACACCCTGCAAATAGGAGCTGGAGTCTAGGATATGGTGAAGGAGATCTGTCCTTACGGATTGTCCTGCTGATGCCGATCCAGCTACCTACCAAGATTAAGTGACTGTAGTTCTCAGCTCAAACAATGTCTTACATTATGACATTAACAAAGGATGATAGGGCATTTGTTACATTGATAGGATGGTCCACTTGACATTTGTATGAGCCACTAGATGTAAATATTATCTAAAGGGGGAAGGGGAGATGAAAGAGCAGCTGTGGTGGTACGTGCTTTGGGGAGAAAGGAAGAAAGGTGGGAAGTGGATCCTGTTGAGTTCAAGGCTACTCTAGTCTACATAGTAAATCCCAGGCAAGTCATCTCTACACAATGAGACTGTCTCAGAACAGTAGCGAATAGCTTTCTTAAGAATTGTCAGGAGGTGGTGGCACACGCCTTTAACCCCAGCACTCTGGAGGCAGAGGCAGGTGGATCTCTGTGAGTTCAAGGCCAGCCTGGATAATGACAAGCTCCAAAGCTACAGAGAAACCCTGTCTAGAAAACAAAACAAAAACAGGGCTGGAGAGATGGCTCAGAGGTTAAGAGCACTGACTGCCCTTCTGGAGGTCCTGAGTTCAATTCCCAGCAACCACATGGTGGCTCACAACCATCTGTAAGGAGATCTGGTGCCCTCTTTTGGCCTGCAGGCATGGAGGCTGAACACTGTGTACATAATAAATGAATAAATCTTAAAAAAAAAAAAATCAAAAAATTTGCTATTGCCCAGTGATGGTGGTGCACGCCTTTAATCCCAGCACTCGGGAGGCAGAGTCAGGCGGATCTCTGTGAGTTCAAAACCAGCCTGGTCTACAGAGCTAGTTCCAGGACAGGCTCAAAAGACACAGAGAAACCCTGTCTCGGGGGGAAAAAAATTTTGCTGGGCATGGTAGTGCATGCCTTTAGTCCCAGGAGAAGTCAGAGTATCTTTGTGAGTTTGAGGCCAGCACGGTCTACAAAGTAAGTTCCAGGACAGCCAGGGCTGTTACACAGAGAAACCCTTCTGGAAAAAACAAAAAACTACAACAACAAAAGAATCAAAATGTTTGAGTTTAGGCTGGGCGGTGGTGGTACACGCCTTTAATCCCAGCATTCAGGAGGGCAGAGGCAGGCAGATCTCTATGAATTCGAGGCCAGTCTATAAGAGGTGGTTCCAGGACAGGCTCCAAAGCCACAGAGAAACCTTGTCTCGAAAAACAAACAAACAAACAAAAACAAAACAAAAGTTTGGGTTTGAGGCCAGACTATTCTTACATAAAGAGTTCCAAGACAGCTCAAGGTACATAGCAAGACCCTGTTTTAAAGCCAATTGTATTCATTAAATACATTTTTAAAAAGAAGGAAGACTTCATGGACATAGTGATACTCCTCTGGAGCTCTGGTGATACAAGGACGTTAGGTCCCTGCTTGGAGAACAGAAGCAGAAGGAAGAAAGATCATGCTATGGAGGCTGACATGTGGGTCAGACACAGAGACGAACAGCCAGTCCGCAGCAAGGTAACTTTAGAGAAAGAATCAAGGAAACCCAGTATGCTGGGGAGATGGGAACCCAATGTGTTGATGAAAGCATGCTTAGAAAAGAGATACAGTTGGAGATGTTATTGGCTTGTGCCTTTAATTCCGGCTCTAGGAGGCAGAGGCAGGCAGATCTCCTCACTCAAGACCCGTCTGATCATCACAGAACAAGAAAATGCCTCCATAAGAGTGGGCAGCAGACAAATCTGTAGGGCTTTTTCTTGTCCAGTGATTGATGGAGGCAGGCCCAACCCATTGTGGGTGGCACCATCCCTGGACTGTTGGTTTTGAAGAAAGTAGGCTGAACAAGCCGTGAGAAGCAAACGGGAAAGCAGTACCCCTCCATGGCTTCTGAATCCACTCCTGCCTCCAGGTTCCTGGCCTGTTTTGAGTTCCTGTCTTGACTTCCTTTGATAATTAACAGTGATATTGAAGTGTAAGTCAAATAAAATCTTTCCCCACCAAGTTGCTTTGGTCATGACCAAAGTGTGTGACTAATAGTCACAGCAATAATAATCCCAAATAAGACAGCTGTCTTCTGGAACACATACACATAAAATTACATATAAAATAAAATGTTTAAAAATCGGAGAGGAAAGATGACTCAGCAGGTAAAGACTCCTTCAAGTTGTCCTGTGATTCCCACTAGTGTGATGTGGCATTCATACACACACACACACACACACACACACATAACATGGGCACTGGCTAGCTTGTTTGTGTTTTCTGTCCTGCCCAGTACCCCACAGCCGGCAAGCCCCAAAGAAAATCACACAGAGATCTCTATAAGTTATAAAGCTGATTGACCCATTAGCTCAGGCTACATAATAGCTCTTGTATATTATTCTGATTTATTTTTGCCATATGGCTTGGTACCTTTCTCAGCTGGCAGGTCACATCCTGCTTCTTTGGAGTCTGGGCAGGACTGGGAGGAATCAACTTCCTCCTTCCCAAAATTCTCCTATTCTCATTATATCATTTCTACTTCCTGTCTGGTTTCCTGCCTATACTTCATGCCTGGCCAATCAGCGTTTATTTAAAACATGATTGACAGAATACAGACAATTCTATTGCACCACACACACACACACACACACACACACACACACACTAAATTAATATGTAATAAAAGTAAACCAAAAACAAACAATAATTCTTTTTAAAGATTTGTTTTTATGTTTGTTTCACCTGCTTGTATACATGTGCACCACATGCATGCATGGTGTCTAAGGATGTCAGAAGAATGTGTAAGATTCTCTAAATCTAGAGTTATAGACAGTTATGAGTCACCATGTAGAGAGTGGATGTTAGTCCCACCAGGTGACAATGAGAGCACTTCCACAATTTAGTGACAAATTTGAAGCAAGCCTGATTACGGACTGTTGGGAATTCATTTCTTTCTTTTTTTTTCTTTTTTTTTTTTAATTTTTCGAGACAGGGTTTCTCCGTAGCTTTTGGTTCCTGTCCTGGAACTAGCTCTTGTAGACCAGGCTGGCCTCGAACTCCCAGAGATCCGCCTGCCTCTCCCTCCCGAGTGCTGGGATTAAAGCTGTGTGCCACCACCGCCGGGCCTCCTCATCACTTTTTACAAAATGTTCAGACAGCTGAAGGGACCTCAAGACCAAGCTCTCATCACAAAGGAGATTTATTTGTCTCAGAGGGACAAAGGGCAGAGAATAAGAGACAAAGACAGGAGATAGAGGACGAGTGAGAAAGGGGGGAAGGAACAAGAATATTTGCCCTGGAGGACAGTGACTGCTTCTGGATGGAGAGGAGACAGACGTAGCACACAGACAAATGGCAGTTTATAAAGGCAAACAGGGAAGCCGTGGTGGCAGTTTTACCAATGTACTGTAAAGTGATTGTAGAAAGGTAGAGAGAATGGAGGAAAAGAACAAGGCCTTGCCACCATGATGGGGACAGCTAGAGTCAAGGCCTTCCACAGTGTTCCACAAAGTTGGGTCGACTGGCCTTGAATTCTCCTGCCTCAGCAGAGAAACTGGGATGTCAGGGACCATTGTCCTAAAGATGATAGCAGGGACCATTGTCCTAAGGATGTTTGCAGAGAGCCCCATATCCCAACTATCTTGAGAACTGTTTGTTAACAGAACCACAAAAGAAATGTTTCCGCTTACACAAAAAACACCAGGAGTGCTAACTGGTGACCTTTGCTACCCCCTACTGCCCACCCCAAGCCAAGTTCCTCATTCAAACTGTAACCATTACCCTAATAAATGAGACCTTGACAATTGAATTCTGCTTGGTCTCCTTCTTTTCTCTCGCCCACGATTCTTATAGGTAGAGCCTCTTCAGACCCTGAATAACTGGACCTGCTGGATGGGTCACTGGAATTATAAACTGGCTATACAAGTAAAATCCTGCCTCGCTTACCTTTCTTTGTAACAGAGTCCTATGTACATAGCCTAGGCTGAACTCCTGATTCTCCTTCCTCCACATCCTGAGTTCTGGGATTGCAGAAGGAATATATCTAATTACAAAAGTTTTGGTTACACTTACCAAAGCTACATGTAACCCAGCTTTGCAGAGTTAGAAGATGGAAAATCAGATATTCAAGTCTGAGCTTTGAGAGGCTGGGTCTCAAACAAACAAACAAACAAACAGTCTCATCAGACAGATGTGGATTCATGTTTCTAATTCCAGCACTCAGGGCAGGGCTAGGCAGATCTCTCTGAGATAGAGGCCAGCATGTCTACATAGTGAGTTCCAAGCCAGCCACTGCTACACATTTAGTGCCAGGCTACCAGGGTTACAAAGTGAGACTATTTGTTTTTTGTCTCAAAATACAAATAGAGGGCTGAAGAGATGGCTCAGTGGTTAAGAGCTTTGCCTGCTCTTCCAAAGGTCCTGAGTTCAATTCCCAGCAGCCACATGGTGGCTCACAGCCATCTGTAATGAGACTTGGTGCCCTCTTCTGGCCTGCACTGTATACTTAATAAATAGATAAATCTTAAAAAAAAAAAAAATAGAGGCAGTTGGGTGGTGGTGGTGCAAGCCTTTAATCATAGCATTTGAGAGGCAGAGGCAGGAGGATCTCTGTGAGTTCAAGGCCCACCTAGTCTACAAGAGCTTGTTCCAGGACAGGCTCCAAAGCTACAGAAAAACTTTTTCTTGAAAAAACAAAACAGAAAACAAATAAACAAAAACCAAATAGGGGCTATTGAAATGGGTCAGTGATTAATTGCACTGAGTTTCTTTCTTTTTGGGGGGGGGGTATTTTTTTTTTTTTTTTTTTTTGATTTTCGAGACAGGGTTTCTCTGTAGCTTTTGGTTCCTGTCCTGGAACTAGCTCTTGTAGACCAGGCTGGCCTCGAACTCACAGAGATCCACCTGCCTCTGCCTCCTAAATCCTGGGATTAAATTGCACTGAGTTTTGTAGCAAAAAATTTTCCTGGGGAGATGCAACACTAGATAGGGAACCTCTAACAGACCAAAGTATGGATACCACTGAAGTCCAACATTGTGGTGATACTTTGTTTGTGCTTTAACAAATAAACTTGCCTGGCAATCAGAGTGTGGAGTTAGCCACTAGATAGACATAGAGACCAGGGAGTGGGGGCACATACCTTTAATCCCAGCACTTGGGAGGCAGAGGCAGGTGGATCTCTGTGAGCCACCACTGCCTGACTCTGATTCTCTTTTAGACTGGATAGATCTTGTGTAGCCCAAGGTGGTCTGAAACTCACAGAGATCTGTTTGCATCTGCCTCCCAAGTGCTGGGATTAATGGTGTGTGCCCCCACTGCCTGGTCTTTGTGGCTAACTAGTGGCTCACTCTGCATTATAATCCTCAGACAAGCTTTATTAGTTATCACACAAACAAAATATCACTATACAACATGGTGAACCAGTGAATTTTATTGGGGTTACTTACAGAAGCAGAAATGACTCAGAGACAGACACACCACTAAAGCCCATCCAAGCATAGGCAATGGCTCAAAAAATTGGGAACCTGGAGTGATGTGGGAGTGATTTCTTATTAATAAAGAAACTGCCTAGGCCCATTTGCATTTGATAGGCCAACCCTTAGGTGGGTGGAGAAAACAGAACAGAATTGTGGGAAAAAGAAGCTGAGAGAGAGTCGCCATGATGCTCCCACGCCAGACAGATGCAGGTTAAGATCCTCCCTGGTAAGCCAGCTCGTGGGCTACACAGAATATTAGAAATGGGTTAGAACAATATGTAAGAGCTAGCCAATAAGAAGCTGGAACTAGCCGGGCCAGGCAGTGTTTGAAAGAATA
This sequence comes from Alexandromys fortis, assembly GCF_014885135.2. NCBI lineage: Eukaryota > Metazoa > Chordata > Mammalia > Rodentia > Cricetidae > Alexandromys > Alexandromys fortis. The sequence continues at coordinate 5,029,166 of NW_026068037.1, read as the reverse complement.
CAGTTTCTGTGTAATTATTTCGGGCATAAGCTAGCCATGCAGGCGGCCGGGTGCTGGGGACGCAGCCCTGCCGCCGCTCCTATTTCAACACTGGAGTATACTACACAGCCTATAGGCAGAGTCTTCTTTCCAAGTACCTCTTCCAGGTAGATGCACCTGGTCTGAGGGTCTTCTTTGCAGTTCTGGCAGGGAGGGTCCAAGTGAATCTGGTAAGTTTCATGGCTTTCCTGAATCTATTTTGAGTAATTTACCTTCATTAAAGAGCTTTGTTGCAAAGTGGAATATGTTGGAGGAAATTGTTATGTAACAACTGGCTGTTTTTAAGAGGACCTGGGTTCATCAAACATCCTCATGTTTGTTTTTATTTTGTTTTTTGTTTTTTTGAGGCAAGGTCTCACTACATAATTTTTCCTATCCTGAACCTCACAATATAGACCAGGCTGGCTTTGAACTCACAAAGGTCCAACCATCTCTGCCTCCCAAGTGCTGGGATTAATGGTATATACTGACCCTTCCCCTTGTTTGTTCCCAATATTGTCTAAACTTTTAATTAATTAACTCATGCTACTGGGAATGGCAGGGTTTTGCCCATGCTAAGCTCGTGCTCTCTCAGTTACTGCTCTCAGATACTTCCAGTCCTAGAGTTTTTGTTTTTGAATATTTTTAAAAAAGTATTACAATGTTTTCATGGGTGTCATGAATGCAATGACATGTATGGAGGTCAGAGGACAACTTAAGTCAGTTCTCTCCTACTGCTAAAACTATGTAATTTTATTTTGATTACTTGTGTTTATTTATGTGGAGTATAGATGTGTATATGTGTGTGGACATGCACCCACACAGAAGTTAGGTGTAACTTTCAGGAGTCTGTCCTCTCCCTCACCATGAGCATTCCAGGGATCAAAGTCAGACTGCCAGGCCTTGTAACGAGTACCTTTATACAATGCACTGTATCACTGGCCCTGTTTTTGTATTTTGAGAGAATATTTTGCCAAGTAGCCCTAACTGGCCTAGAATTTGCTATGTAGGACAGAGTGGGCTCTAACTTGCATCAATCCTCTTGCCTCTTTCTCTTGAATGTTGTCAACTTTTCTATTTATTTTTGAAGAAAAGGTTTAATTCTGCAGTGCATGCTGACCCACAACTCATGAGGCAGTCCAATTCAGGAATTCAGGAAACTCCTACCACTTCGACCTTTAGAATACTGGGGTTGCAGGCATGTACCATTAAATGTGGCTCCAACATTTTATTTATTCATTCACTGTATTGGCTCTCTTTGTCCACCAGGTTAGTCCCTAGCTCAAACTCAGGTCGTTTGCTTGGCAGCAAACACCTTTGCCCACTGTGCCATCTAAGTACTCCGTTTGTTCCTTTTTCTGCTTTTTTGAGAAAGGGATTTAGCCAGGTATGGTGATGCTATGCCTTAATTCCCAGCATTTGAGAAGCAAAGGCAGGCAGATCTGAGTTCAAGGCCAGCCTGGTCTACAGAGTGAGTTCCAGGACAGCCAGGGCTACACAGGGAAACCCTGTCTTGAAGGAAAAGGAAAGGAAAGGTCTTGTTAGGAAGGCAGCCAGACCTTCCTGAGTGGTGGGATTGCAGATGTGTTTTTACCATGGTTGCTGTGCTCTCCATTGAGTAAGATAAAACAAAGGAAAGAAATAGTCTGCCTAAGCCTGTGTCTGAGACCTGCAATCCCAATTATTCTGGTAAGGTAGTATGTTCAAGCGTGTCTCAAAAGCGAAAATGTAAAAACGTGTCCTAAGGTATAAATTAGTGGTCACGCACTTGTCTTAAATGCATGAAGCCTTGGGTTCAATCCATGGAAACAGTCCTTTGATTACTGGTGGCTTTATTTTATATAAAATGTTTTATATAAAAGGCTGCCGGGGTGGAACTTGGAGACTGAAAATGGTAGAAAATCACTTTGATCACTGCACCACTCCCAGCCCTGAATTGTTCTGTTTTGTTTTCCTCTTGGCTTTGTGTATTAACATCACACTCTCCAACCAAAGTTATACTAGAATACTCCATGATCCTCCTGCCTCCACCTCTCAAAACTAGAATTTCAGAGTGTGTCTTCCTGGGCCCTGCTCAAAATTAATACTTAGAGAGCTTTGACTCTGGAACTCCTCTGGGACACGTAGTGGAGAGTGCCTTGTGTCAGTGGATGTAGGAGTACGCGTCCCTTGGTATTCCTTTCAGACAGGGCTACTTCACAAATCTAGACAGTCCCATCTCCACCCCACCCCAGGTGGTGAGGCACGCCTCACAGCTCTTTGTCCTAAATCCTCAAGCAACAGACAACTGCATTGATGTGTTCAGTTTTCTGGCTTAGAAATGCATAAGGGATTTGAGTGGCAGAAGTACCTAGGTAAGTAAAAAGACAAATTAATTAACTTGTCAAATCCTCCTTCTTAGCATGAATGAAAGATCCCTGCATAAGAAAGTATTGTTCCCAGCAGCCCAGCAGCTCTTTTCTTTTCTTCTCTTCTTTGTACTCAATTCATGGTTCTGCTTATCTCATGAATTGGCTCCTCTCCAGGCAGAGTGGGGCTGGGGAACTCTTGGTAAAATGGATTTATTTCACCCTCGGTTTCATATGCAGAGAGATACAGGAAGTGTGGTAAGAGTCCTTGTTGGCAAGTCCAGGACGAGCTGAGATCAACTGGCTTTGTAGAGCTGCTGTAGTAAAAGCCAGGGGTGTGCAGCTGTGCTTACTTATCTTTTGACGTGACTCAAAATTCTAGGCTTTTTTATATGTTTTATTCATTGTTTTTCTTTGTTTTAAATGAACTAAAAGTGTGATAGTTACTTACAATATGACAATATCATTTAGTCATTTTGTTTTTGGAGTTTTGATAGACAGTTTCTGAATAGTTTAATTGCCCTGGTTTGTTTTTCATTGTTTTGTTTGGTCTTTCTGTGATTTTGACACCCATACACACTTGCTGGGGACAGATTCCAGGATGGGCTAGGATGAGCCAGGGCAGGCCAGGGCTGCTGTTGAGCTAATTCCCCAGTCCTGATATTGAATACTTCAGAATACCTTCTCTTCGTTGCTTTTTTGAGACAGGTCATACTGTGAACAGTAATCCACACAAACCCATGCTGTTCTTAAAATTACTATAGAGTCTAGACTGACCTTAAACTCTGTCTCAGTCACTGTTCTATTGCTGTGAGAAAAACCATGACCAAGACAACACATAAAAGAAAGCATTTAACTGGGGTCTTGCTTACAATTTCAGAGGTTTAGTCCATTATTGTTAGGAATATTCCTAAAAAAACGAGCCTCTCCGCCAATGCAAATAATTCCAATCAGACCAAATCAAACCAAATTAAAAGATATCTAGATTTAATTGAACGTCTGCACTCTCAGGTGGCCTGAGGGGGGAACCGGAAAGCCGAAACAACCTCCAAAGAGGAAGAGGGAAGACCAAGTGCTAATTTTCTGGGGAGCAGTTTAAATAGCCTGTGGGAATGGCCTTGACCTTTCCTGGGGAGGGGTCAAGGTTTGGTGAGCTCAGTTGGGGGGGGGGGAGGAGGCTTCCAAAGATGGATGCCTGGGGCTGAGATTACATTCCAGACTCTTTGTATAAGGGGTGAGAGGAAGCTGAGGTTATACTTATGGCCAACATTTTAGGCGGGCATGGGGCGACATGAGGGAGGGGAAAGCTGGTTGTTGTCTGGAGAGGCGTACTGTCTTCCCAGAAGGGGCAGGCATCTGTTCCTTAAGGGAGATGAGAAGGCAGGTGAATGAGTTCAATGGAGAGCTTGATTAGCTGTTGTTTAATGAGTCCATTGGCCCTCTCCTCCTTTCCCGGGGACTGTGGATGGTAGAGGTTGTGGAATTTCCAGGAGATGTTGAGAGCTTCTGACACAAGCTCCGTGAACCTGGAAGTGAAGGCTGGCCCATTGTCCACCTGGATCCTCAGTGGGATGCCAAACCAAGGAATGATGTGGTTCAGGAGTACCTGAGCCACCACATCTCCCATTTCCCTGGAGGCCAGAAACGCTTCTATCCATCCTGTAAAAGTGTCCACAAGTGTTTGGAGATAACGGAGTTTTTTGAGTAGGCATATGGGTGAAATCAACCTGCCAGTCTCCACCCGGTTGGTATCTACGAAGCTGGTGTAGAGACTGACACATGTGGAGGGCCCCCTGTGGACTGGCCTAGGCACACGTCTGTCAGGAGGAGTGAACCTGTGAAATACGATCTCAGAGATGAATGGGGTCAAAGAGGGGCTCCAAGAAGCAGAACAAAGCTTTGGAGCCTGTGGGTAAGGTCTGGTGGATGTCTGAAATGATCGACAATGCCTGTTCTTGAGGAAGGATGAGACGGTTATTTAAGTAGAACCATCCATCCTTTCCTTTTGTGGCCCCCTTTTTTTTATGAGCTCGTCCTTTTTTTGATTGCTAACAGGGCTGGTAGGAGGGAGTTAAGAACAAAATATGTTCTGTGGAATCAGAGGCTAGACCCCGGGCCACTGAGTCACTCTTGGCATTGCCTAAGGCCATTGGATTTTTGGAGGATTGGTGTCCCCAACAGTGAATAATGGCTACTTTTGCGGGGAGCTGGAGGGCCTCCAAGAGTTTGGCTATAAGGGGTCCATTAATTATGGGAGTGCCCTTGTAGAAAGGAAGCCCCTTTCCTTCCAGAGTGCACAATGGGTATGGGCTATTAAGAAGGCATATTTAGAATCAGTGTAGATGTTAGCCTGTTGGCCCTTGGCTATTTGGAGTGACCTAGTCAAGGCAATTAATTTGGGCTTTTGTGAGGAGGTTCCCATTGGCAGGCAGGTCACTTCAACTGTGTTAGTGGAATTGACCACAGCATATGCTGCCTGATGGTTTCCTGATTTATCTATAGGGAACTTCTGTCAACAAACAGTGTGAGTTGGGGATCTGTAAGTGGCTGGTCTAGAAGACCTGGCCTAGGTGTGAGGTTAAAGCCTCTACAGAGTCTTGGAGAGGAGGTACCAGAGGGGTAGAGAGCAGAAAGGAGAGTTGTGGGGTTTAGGGAAGGACTGGAGGTCAAAATAATTTGGGGTTTTTCTAGAAACAGTAAGTGAAAAACTTGGACTCATGAAGGTCCAAGGAGAGAGAGGGAAAGAGGAGTGTCTCAGAAGGTGTGAGAGGCGGCAGGTGGAATATACCATGATTGGCTTAGGCTTGGAGAGGGCTATGGGAGTCACCAAGTCTGGGCTGCATCAATCCTCTGCAAGGTGGAGAAGTTCAAAGGCTGGCAGTCTCCCTTGCTGATGTTGGTGAGGCTGGACCTCCGTGGCGTGGCATAGAGGACGAGCCCACACAGCGGCATTGTTATTTCCAGAGTCCAGGTTGCTGGCAGATAGGGCATGACCTTGTAGGTGAAGGCCCAGGGCAATATCATGCCAAATGGCCATTTAGACCATGTTTGAAGCAGCCTACACAAGGCTGACTTAGGCTGAGCTCCAGTGGGATGGAACCACGTGGTTGACTTCCCTTGTTCCCCTTCTGGGGATCCTGGTGGGGCTTGGAGTGTTGCCACCTATTGCAGCCTCGTCCGTCGGGAGGACTCAGCATTTTCTTCTCAGGCATTAAAAACTTCAAAGGCCATTTTCCCCAATTCCTGTAGAGGGGTTGGGGACCTTCCTCAGTCTTTTAAAACTTTTTAAAAAAAATATCTGGTGCTGAAAATGAAATGGGTAGCTGTGATGGAAAAATTAAAAATTCTGCAGGATCCCTGGCGGCAGCAGGCAGCAGAAATGATGTAGGTCCCCAAACCGTGGTAGTGGGCCATGTGGCAGCAGGCAGCAGGCCCTGAGAGTGGCCAGTCTCAGGCAGAGATGGCTGCCCATCCTCGAGAGTTGGCTGGTCCCCAGAAGGGAGACACATGGCGGACAGGCAAGAGACAGAGACATGGATAGGCACGACACGTAGAGTGAGGCTGGGTATTTAATAAGTGGGTTGTGGAAGTATGGAAGGGAAGGGGGAGAAGAGAGAAGAGGAGAGAGAGAGAGAGAGAGAGAGAGAGAGAGAGAGAGAGAGAGAGAGAGGCCGAAGCTGCCTCTCTGAGATGGAGATGGAGAAAGAGAGACTAAGGCTACAAGCAGGAAGACCTACCTGCCTCAGCAGATGGGGGAGGGAGTGGGCATGGCTTGCCTCTTAAAGAGACAGAACAACCATTACAGAAGCCAGGATCGTGGCTCTCCCTGGGGAGGTTCAGTCCAGTCTAGTATATTGGACCATGGTCTCTTAGAATCCACTTAAAAAAAATGGCTGGGTTTTCGTCAGCTAGTTATGTGATCTCTCGAAGTTTGTCAAAATTAACTACTTTTCCTGAGACTATCTCCATACCCTGAAGGAGGTATCAAACCATGATGTCCCACTTCTGTCATACTGGGTTGATAATCCCAGTATGGTTCTGTGGCTGGCAGGGCCACTTCTCCCACAGGAACCATACTATCTACTAGGTGAGTCTGGTCTTGCTACTGTCTAGCTGCTGCCTGAATTCTTCTTCGCTCCTCAGGAGTGAGAGTTGAAGTCTAGATGACATAGAAGTCATGCCAGGTTAGATCGTAGGCCTGGGACAGATAGGGAAACTTGTTAATATAAACGGAAGGATTAGCAGAAAAGGAGCCCAACTGCTTTTCTATCTGAGAGAGATCTGGAAGAGAGAAGGAAACGTGGACTTTAATAATGCCATCGGCTCTTGCTTCTTCCTGGAGAGGGCAGAGAAGGGCAGGGTTAAGGTGAGATCTGGTATGAGAGGAGATGGAGGAGGATTGGGAGGGGTTAGTCTAGTGTGTAGAGGGGGCCCAAGAAGTAGGGTGAGGTATGTGGGGGTTAGGGAGATGGGTAGGAGGGAGGGGAGGGAGAGGAAGGTGGGTAGGGAGAAAATTAAGCTTGAACTTTAGGTTTGAATGGGGAGGGGCCAAGTGGGGGTGGTAAGGGGACAAATGTGGAGAATTGTTCCACAGGAGGGGGTTGGGTAGTCAGGGTACCAGGGAGTGGGGGAGGGGCCAGTGCCTCTGGATGCAGGGTCAGGGTGGAGGGTATTTAAGTGGGCTCCCCGAGGAGAAACACATGGTTCTGGGTTTGCATGTGCACCCTGCTTTCCTGTCTCCCCACCATGTGCTCGGCCACCTCAGAGTGCCGTATTTAATAAAACAATGGGCATTTTAATTTGGTTTGATCTGACCTAATTGGATTTCTTTGTGCTGGCGGAGCTGCCCCTCTTAGGATATATTCCCTTGACCCCTTCCCAGGAAAAGTCAGGACCACTCCCACAGACTATTTAAACTACTCCTCAGAAAATAAACAGGTGGTCTTCCCTCTTCCTTTTTGGTGGTCTTGTTGACTTTCCGTTCCCCCCCTCAGGCCACCTGAGAGTGCAAATGGCCAATTAAATCTGGATATCTTTTAATTTGGTTTGATTTGGTCTGATTGGAATTACTTGCATCGGCGGAGAGGCTCGTTTTTAGGAATATTCGTAACATTTATCATCATGTTGGGTAATATGGCTGGAGAAGTAGCCCAGAATTCTATTTCCTGATCTGCAGGCAGTAGTGAGAGAAAGAACTGAGCCTCAAAGTACACCACCATAGACACATTTCTTCCAACAAAGCCACTCCCCTAATCCTTCTCAAATAGTCCCATTCACTCATGACTAAGGATTCAAACATATGAGCACACAGGGGTAAATCTTATTCACAACACCACAAACTCTGTTTTTTTTTAATTTTTATTTTTATGTGTGTTGCTGGGGATCAAGCCAAGCCTTCAGCAAGTGCTCAACCTAGAAGCTATACTCCCAGCCCTGACCTGGAACTTCTGACCTTAGTGCACCATCTTCCTGAATGCTGAAACTATAGGTGTTTGCTGCCCCACTCAGCCTACAATTACATTTAGCCATATAAACACAGTAACACTTTAATCATGTACATTATTACTTTGAATTAAAAATTAAACAAACACAAAGAAAATCTATTGCTTTTGAAGACAAACTATGGCTATGCTCAGATAGCTGAGAATAGAGGATTTCGTGAATCTATGAATTTGAGAACCAGCTATCTCAATAACAACAACACAACACACACAGCATAACAACACATGCACTCACACACAGGACACACAAACACATACACACATCCTCACACACCCATACACCACACACATACACACACACACACACACACACACACACACATGAGCATATGAGCACACTGAATAGGAACTGGCCATGTAAATCAGTTGGTAGAGGGTACAAATGAAACCCTGGATTCAATGGTCAGTAACTGTATAAACTGTGGTGACATGCACCTGTGATCTCAGCAAGTAGAGGTGGAGGCAGCAGGATCAAAAAAAAATCTTCAAGAGCATCTTCACAGAGTTTAGGCCAGCCTGGACTGCGTGAAACCATATCCCAACATCAGAGAAGTAAAGGAACCGCTACAGTCACGTCTTACCTTTCAGAATCCTCAGAATGAAAGGGCCGAGATCTTATCTACAACGTGTCTTATCATTTCCTCTCTCCTGTCTGTGGAGACCTCCACACCTCTCTGGTTAACTAGTGGCTAACTCCAACTGATCTTTAGGCAAGCTTCATTTGTCAGAACATAAAATATCACAACAAAAATGAATAAAGAAACCAACAAATAAGGTTCAGAGCCATGTTTAGAAACACTGGATTTTCAGTAAATATTAGGGGTATTCTAACTTGAAATTAGCTAAAATATGGCTTCTTTTCTTCCTTGTCTTCTTCCTTCTTCCATACATACACACACAGCCTGTTTGGAGCTGAGTTTCCTTTATCAAAACAGGTCTGAGATGAGAAGACAACATAGCCGTTTAATGAAGCCCCCTGACTCTGTTAGCAGAGTTTTGACTTCTAGGCCTCATGAGGAGATCCAGCACTCAGAAATGTGGGTGTGGCAAAGGAGAAGCTAATTCTTTTAAGTGTGATTTCATGTTGGTTTGCCAATTGTTGGCAGAAATGAAGGAAAGTGCTGGAAGTTTGCATTACTTGTGCCCTCCACACACCCTCAGATGCACATCTGGGCTGTCTTCAATTCTGAAATCTAATTTCTAAAGTGATTCATGAAAAAATAAGATCAGAAAAAGAGCTAGCTGAGGTATTTCAGTGTGACCTAGCATCAAGGCAGACTGCCAGACAGGTCAAAACTAGCTTGGTTTATTTGGTGAGTTCTAGGCCTGTCTGTGAAAAGCTATGAAGGGATGAAGGAGCAAAACAAACTCCATTTTGAAAAATAAACTTCATTTTAGACAGGACCTAACTAGGGGGCTGAAGGCCATCCAGCAAAGTCATAAACGTTCCCAAGAGACTGTGTCTGCCCTGGTCAAAGTGGCCCCACCAAGGGTACTCAAACAACATCTGTTTACATCTGCTTGCTTCAAATGTCCTTGTCCGTACCTGATTAACCACTGTTTCACCTCTGTAGTTAGCACAGAGTCAGCAGATATCTGGAGGACATAACTGGGGGGGGGAGGAACTGTTGCTATCCCCTCTTAGATACTAATAGCCTATCAGGAACTAACAGCTGAGGTGAGGTAAAGACCTCACCTTTAGCCATTGTGATAAGTATTTTGTATTTTGAGACTGTAACCTTGTGACTGCTTTGTGGCTTTTGTCTTTATAAATCCCTTACAAAAATAAACAGGGTCCTTCTTCCTCCGTCTGCTGTGTCAGACTGTGTGACAGGAGACCCATGTTAGCCTGTACTTAATAAACAAAACCTTGCTTTTGCATTCAGAAGTGTGGCTCCATGGTGGACTTCTTGGGGGTAGATAGATAGATAGATAGATAGATAGATAGATAGATAGATAGAGCAGGTGGAGATAGAAGAGATCTTTGTGGAATGAAATTTTTTTTCATGTTTTGGGTTTTTTTTTTCTTCCAAGACCGGGTTTCTCTGTGGTTTTGGAGCCTATCCTGGAACTAGCTCTTGTAGACCAGGCTGGCCTCGAACTCACAGAGATCCGCCTGCCTCTGCCTCCCGAGTGCTGGGGATGAAAGGCATGCGCCACCATCGCCCGGCTGTGGAAAGAATTTAACAGGTGGGTTTTTTTTGTTTTTGTTTTCTTTTAATATATTTATTATGTATACAATATTCTGTCTGTGTGTATGCCTGAAGGCCAGAAGAGGGCACCAGACCTGATTACAGATGGTTGTGAGCCACGATGTGGTTGCTGGGAATTGAACTCAAGACCTTTGGAAGAGGAGGCAATGCTCTTAACCGCTGAGCCATCTCTCCATCCCTAACAGGTGATTTTTAAACAGATTTGTGGCCAGGCAGTGGCGACACATGCCTTTAATCCCAGCACTCAGGAGGCAGAGGCAGGCAGATCTTTATGAGTTCAAAACCAGCCTGGTTTACAAGAGTTAGTTCCAGGATACGCTCCAAAAGCTACAGAGAAACCCTGTCTCAAAAAAATAAAATAAAAAGATTTGTGTCAAGTATATGTATATGAAACACACATGCAATGTCTAAACGGGCCACGAGAGGATGTGAGGTCTCTACAGTTACAGGCAGTTGTAAACTACCTGTGGATTCTGGGAACTGAACTCCAGTACTCTCTGAGACTGGAATTCAAATCTAAGAGATGCTCTTAACTGTTGAGCTTGCTCTCCAGCTGGAACATATGCTTCTTGCTTCTTACATTTTTTTCTTATTGAATGTTGGTCTGTAAGTGTGGGTTAACTGCGCCACAGTCTTGTGATTGTTTTGTTTTGTAGTGCTAGGGAATAAGCCCCATGTCTCATGTAGCTTGAATAATAAAAACCCAGAGACAGAAATTGGGATTCAACCCGAAAACCAAAAAAGCAAAGCAACCAAGCCACTAGAGAAGTCTTACCTCTACCAAGGCAGAGAGACCATAAACTAAGCAGCCTAAGCTTCTCTCATCTCCCATTTTATATTCCCTCTAGTGCTGAGAATAAAGGTGACTCCCTAGGACTGGGATTAAAGGTGTGAGCCACCACCACCTGGATTTGTTTCAGCATTGCTCTTGGGTGGCCTTAAACTCACAGAGATCCATCTAACTCTGTCTCCCAAATCCTGGGATTAAAGGTGTGTGTCACCATTATCTGACCTCTAGTGGCTTTAGCTTTGCCTCAGGTCTTCAGGAAAGATTTTTTTTTATCAAAGTACAAACAATACGCCCCCTACAGTCTCACACTTGGCAGACAAACTTTCTAACAATAATCTAAACAACAGAATTCTTTCATTGTCAGGTATTGCAGTATTTTTTTTTTTATAATCAAACCCAGCATGTGCTAAGCAGGGCCCTGAATGAATTACACCTTCAGCCAAGACAACACACACCTTCACTATATTTTTGTGTTTGTTTAGCTTTATTGTGGCACCAGTGATAGAAACAAGGTGGGCCTCCACGCATTTATGGGGCAAATGCCTACCACATAGAAATATTCTGGGCATTTTTTGGTTGGAGGAGACAGGGTCTAAGTAAATTACACACTCTGGTCTTGAACTCATTCTGTAATCCAGGCAGGCTTTGAATTTGGGGGATCTTCGTAGCTCAAACTCCCTGAAGCTAAAACTTCAGGTCCAGGTAGAGCAGTAAGGTATTAAAGAGTAACACTGCTTGGTAGCTAAGCTCTTAACAGAGTTCTCATTGTTTGGTTTTAGCTTGTGTGACTCCCCTGAAGCCTTCCAAAGCCCCGGGGACACATGCCAGTGAATACTAAAGTCTACATTCTCTGTTTGTTACACACGAGATGCCTGTGAAAAAGTTAATTTGTAGATTAGGCACAATAAGAAATTACCAGTAACTAATAAGAAACAACTATAGTAACAAACTACAATGGCTAGCTAAGTGTGCACTGAGCATCTTTAATCCAAGTATTTGGGAGGCAGAGGCAGACCGATTCCAGGCCAGCTAGGGCTATGTAGTGAGTTCTTATCTCAAATAAGCAATATATACCGTAATGAATGTGTTGTGAATGTGGTGTTCCACTGTAGTCTTTTCACTGCTATTATTTTGTTGTCTTCTTTTCTTTCTTTTCTCTTTCTTTTTTTTTTTTTTTTTTGAGACAGGATCTCCTTTGTAGTTTAGGCTAACCTTCATTTGCAGGGATTCTCCTGCCTCTGCCTCTTCAGCGTTGGAATTATGGGCTGGTACCACCTCTTTCTGGCAATATTGAGGCTTACTTGTGGAAGTGAGAGAAAAAAATTGAGAAAGCAAGGACTAACTGGCCACCATGAAGGACATGGCTGTGAGGGTGGTGGTTTTGGGGAGTGCAGGTTTAAGGAGTGTACGGTGCATGCTTGAAGGTCCTTAGAGGATGGGAAAGTGCAGAGACAGGAAGGGTCTGACTTTCACCGGATCCTATAGACCACTGTAGGATCACTGACTTTTGCCCTGAAAGCAGAGCTGTTGAGAAGTCAGGCAGAATTACAGACTTAGAAAATAAACTGACAAAGGAAAGAAGCTGGAAGAGTAAACGTGGCTCTTTACAACAGTGGCATTGTTCTTTGTTTGCTCCATCCACCTCAGCAGGCTGGCAACTCAGGCCTGAAGCTGGCACAGAGGCGACTCCTCCAAATACACCAGCAGGCTTGATCTGGGACCATGAGCTGAGCAGGCTAAGCAGGCGTTTTCTCTAATGTGTTCTCTCTGTGTTTCTACTATTAAATAAACACTCAGATGTTTATAAGAAATGTTGGTAAGCCGCCCACTCCATCTTCCCAAACCACAGGCTCTGAAACACTCAACCAACAAAATTCTGGACAGAAACATAGAATCCTGAGTGTAGTATCTTCTAAGCAGCTTGTACCATGTGGTGCGGCATCTAAGCATTTTTCCCTTACAGCAGAAAGTGCAAATCAAATCCCCTAGGAAATTAGAGATTGAAAGGGAAGTGATTTTTGGTTTAGTTTGGAGTGATATTAGTCAATTAGTTAATTTTTATGATGCTGAGGATTGATCATAGAGCCTTGTGCCTGAGATCAAAGGACTCCAGCCCTTAGGTAAAGATCTATATAGTACTGGCTGGTAATTTTAGCAAACAAAATAACAGCAGCCTACTCAAGAGACTGGACTTCTGATTCTTTACATTCTGTGTGTGCATGTGTGTGTGTGTGTGTGTGTGAGAGAGAGAGAGAGAGAGAGAGAGAGAGAGAGAGAGAGAGAGAGAGAGAGAGAGCACGTGTATGGGAGCCAGAGGACAACCAACAACAAGCTGGTTCTCTCCTTCCACCATGTACTACAAACTGACTAAACCAAAGTTTTTAGTCTTGGCCATGGCTATCTTTCCCTCTGACCAAAGTTTACTCTCCCACTAAACAATATGTATTTGGTTGTCCTATAGTTGGGAGGGTGACAAGTCAAACTAATGTATTCTGCATGGAAAAAGGCAAGAAACAAGAGAAAATGGAAGAGTAAGATTGGTGAGTGTAGCTGGCTACTGTGATGCAGTGTGAAGTCCAAGGGCAAGGGATGTGGAGGAAGGAGGATCAGAAGCTCAAGGTTATTCTTGGGTATGTATCAAATCAGTCTTGGAAAATATAGAACTCAAATAGATAAACAGTAAAAAATAATGTTTTAAGATTGGTGAATGTGGCTGGGCATGGTGGTGCACACCATTAATCCTGGAAGTTGGAGGTAGAAGTAGGAAGACCAGAAGTCTACAAACAGTCTTTATCACATACTAAATATGAGGCATTCTTGGTTATGTGAGACCCCATCTCAAAACACACACAGACACAGAGAGAGGGGGGTGGACTGGTAAACATTTTTGAAGTTCATATATTTAAAAGCACATGAAACCTACTGTTTTTAATGATTTTAATTGAGCTCTACATTTTTCTCTGCTCCCCTTCCTGACTCTCCCCTCCCCTTCAACCCTCTCCCAAGGTCCCTAAGCTCCCAATTTACTCAGGAGATCTTGTCTTTTTCTACTTCCCATGAAGATTAGATCTGTGTATGTTCTCATTGTTCTCTAGATTCTCTGGGATTGTGATTTGTAGGCTGGTTTTCCTTGCTTTATGTTTAAAAACCACCTATGAGTGAGTAAATGTGATAATTGTTTTTCTGGGTATGGGTTACCTCACTCAAAATGATGTTTTCTAGCTCCATCCATTTTCCTACAAAATTTAATGATGTGGGAGTGATTTCTTATTAATAAAGAAACTGCCTAGGCTCCTTGATAGGCCAACCCTTAGGTGGGTGGAGTAAACAGAACAGAATGCTGGGAGAAAGAAGCTTAGTCGAGGAGTTACCATGGTTCTCCCACTCCAGACTGACGCAGGTTAAGATCTTTCCTGGTAAGCGCACCTCGTGGTGCTACATAGATTATTAGAAATGGGTTAAGAGGCTGAAACTAATGGGCCAGGCAATGTTTAAAAGAATACAGTTTCCGTGTAATTATTTTGGGGCATAAGCTAGCCATGCGGGCAGCCGGGTGCTGGGGACGCAGCCTCGCCGCTCCTATCACTACAATTTAAGATTTTTTTCTCCATTGTGTAAATGTACCACATCTTCCTTATCCATTCTTTGTGTCTCATTGTCATGAAAACCCTAAGTTATTAAAACAGTTTAAATGCCATATTCTGTAGTCTTTGAAAGATATGAAGTATGCCTACTACCTGAAATATATCTTTATATATCTTGAAAATCTAACTAACATGAATACAAACTTGACTATTATCGATGATTATCCATTAACAACCTATATTTCCTGATTATACATTACATTTTTAAATGAACTACACATTCACAATACCTTAATCAATATCAGAAATATACATATAACAAGATTGAATTTAAATTTATATCAATAAAGCAAAATTTATACCAATGTAAATTATTCATATCTATATATATCCCCCTTGAAATGTAAAAGAACATTTATAAACAATATCTGGGAATATGAACATAGTTATTTCTCTCCAAACTTCTTCCTGCTGTATGGGGGCACTGTTAATCAGGTCTTTCATGGTGTATCTGTGTGCCAGGTTCATCTTAGTCGGCAGTTGAATGAAGTAATTTTTTGAGGGTGTTTACAGCAACCTTTCAGGAGGGTGTGGTCTATCATACCATATTGGGATAGAAGCAATCCACAGGTTCTCATTTTCTGTGAAAACAAGAAGAACCTCTTATCCAAAGCATCACTTCCTTAGATCCAAATTCTGAAGTCAAGATAGCTTTATGATACCCATGTTGGATTATCTTAGCAGACCACACAATGAAATGTCTCTCTGTATTTAGCTCCTTCACAGTCAAAAAAATGGAAAGAAAATACAATAATATACAGAATCCAAACTCTCTGTGAATTTTCCATTTTTACGGGTTTTTATTTCTTTTAATCTATAACTATCTGTACTCTGTCTCTTTAAAGACTTTGCCCATTTTTTATTATATTTTATTTATTTATTTATTTGTTTTTTTTTTTTCGAGACAGGGTTTCTCTATAGCTTTTTGGTGTGCCTTTTTTTTTTTTTTAAAAAAAAGCATTAACTTTATTCTCTATATTCTTTTTCTTCTCTCTCCCAAGCCTACATATGTCTATCTAACACTATGACCCATTTAGAGATCTTTTATCTCTGAATCTGTTCTATTGCATTGCTTGTAACTCTTTGTTGTCCAGGAACATTTTTGCTTTGTGCTTTTAAATTACTAAACATTTAAGAATCTAAGCTGTGACATTCCTAGGTCAAGAACAGGTACTGCTGGCTTGCCCTGCTCAGTCCAACATGGCAGAGCCCCTTGTGCCTCTTAAGTTGTGCCCCTGAGCCGCAGAGTGGCGGGCTGTTCTGAATGTTGGCTCCACCTCTCTCTAATTTCAAAATGATGAACGTACCATTTCTGCTAGCTCTGGGGCCACCAGGTAGGAGCTGCACTCAGCACTTTAACTCTGAGACTGAGCGTGCAGCACATAAACTCTTATTATCTGAGTTACATCAAATCTGCCACGCAGAGCACTGTGCAGCCTGGAAACATCTCTGTGTATGGTGGCAGAAATCTGCCATGCTCTCCTGCTTGTGCATGCTTAATAGACCTGATCCCACCACCTGCCCAGGTACAGGTAGGGAGACTGAGCCATTGGCATGGTCTCAGAGTACTTTCTTCCTGATCCCAAGTGGGCATACCAACATCCGGGTGTTATTCTTAAAATGCTCAAGGAGCAGCAGCGAGCTCCGGTGGATCCCCAGCGGGGCGGGCGGGCGGTAGCAGGGCGGGTGGATGCCAGGCCCTGGCTCCAGAGTCTGGCACCAGAGCGGCGTCAGAGTTCCCAATGGTGAGAGGGTGCGTGGGTAGGGACATGTGACAGACACATAGTTTAAAATCATAACTGAGCCTTTATTACTTAGAGGAGAGAGAGAGAGAGAGAGAGAGAGAGAGAGAGAGAGAGAGAGAGAAATCAGGAAAATTTCTCTTAAATGAGCTGGATACTCCACCAGCAAACAGCAAAAAGCTGTGTTAAACTCTCTCTCTCTCCTTTTTAAGCCCTCTCAGATTTTTCATGGAGTTTGTTACCATGTTGGAGATCCACTCTGTTGTAAAAGGAGTAGTGGGCTACGTCCTGCCCAGCTCCTGGCTAGCTTATCCCCCGAAATTGTATTAATTAAATTGCTGCTGGCCCATTAGCTCTAGCCTCTTCTTGGCTAATTCTTACATCTTGATTCAACCCATTTCTAATAATCTGTATGTCACCATGAGATTGTGGCTTACCGGGAAAGATTCAGCATGTCTGACCTGGCAGCTTCATGGCAGCGGCTCTCTGCCTCTGCCTCCTTTCTCCCATTCTGTTCTGTCTACTTCGCCTATCTAAGCTGCTGTCCTATCAAAAGGCCAAGGCAGTCTCTTTATTCAACCAATAAAAGCAACACATAGGAAGAAGGCTCCTACACCAAAGAACTATGTTTAATAGGTATGGAGAGAGTGGACAACCTTGTCTTGTTCCTGATTTCAGTGGACTTGCTGGGAGTTTCTCTCCATTTAGTTTGATGTTGGCTGTTGGCTTGCTGTATATTGCCTTAATAATGTTTAGATATGTTCCTAGTATCCCTGCTCTCTCCAAGACCTTTATCATAAAGGGATGTTGTATTTTGCCAAATGCTTTTTCAGTATCTGATGAGATGATCATGTGGTTTTTATTTTTCAGTTTGTTTATATGGTGGATTACATTGACAGATTTTCGTGTATTGAACCATCCCTGCATCTCTGGGATGAAGCCGACTTGATCATGGCAGATGATGGTTCTGATGTATTCTTGGATTCGATTTGCTAGTTTTTATTTAGTAATTTTGCATTAATGTTCATGAGTAATATTGGTCTATAATTCTCTTTCTTAGTAATGTCTTTCTGTTGTTTGGGTATCAGGGTAATTGTAGCCTCATATAAATAATCTGGCAATGTTCCTTCTGATGAAACCTACTTTTTTTTTGTTTGTTTTTTTTGTTATAAATTTTTTTACTGCAATACAACAATGAAGTAAACAGTAATTAGACTCCTACCAATTTCCCCCAAACAAATAAAGAATGCAAAGAGGAAAATAACTCTGTCTATATGTGTACAGCTTCTCAAATCACGTTAGAGGGTCTCACATTCAACAATCAGGAAATTTTAAAATAGCAGTAATTATTTTCATTTTAAGAAAAAGTCCCCCTCTATCCTCCCTACCCCAAGCACTGAACATGAAGAATGGGCTTCCTTTTGCATCAATTTCATAGTCATGTGAAGCAGCAACAATGACCATCAAAAATTTGGCATTTCTGTTTACATATGCTCCAATTTTTCCCCTAATTTCAAAAAGCCATTTTCCAGTCTTGCCATAAAACAGACTATAGATTCTAGATAGCAAAGATTCAGAAACCAATGTTAAGTCAAAGAAAAGGGAAAGTAGGGCATCACACTAAATTTCTGGATCTAATACACTAGAATGAAACCCAGAAAACATTACCTACTGTTTAGAAGAATAAAGACCTGCAAAGGTGGATGTTTGGTTGTCTAGTATTTTACACTGTGGCTCTGCAGCATCTGCTAACTGAAGCAGACATGCATGGTGTGTATCCCTGCCCTGTGTCCTAGCTCCCTCCCTCCCACCCCCACCATCCTACTACCGTATACCAAATATTGTGGCTATGAGCCCAAGTCACCCCAGACAATCCAGTGAACAAAATTAGTGTAATGCACTGGCGTGAGTGGGATACAAGAGTCCCTTCAATCTTCGTCAAAGTTCTGCTGTAGAAGGAAGTTGGCAGCCAAATTCTCATTCTTCTCACAAGCAAAATATGCTTGAATCAGACAGAAGTCCTTCAAGAAATCCTAGTGCCTTATCTGTTCTCTAGGTTCTTTCTCCTGAGGTGTTACTTGAATGTAGTTCATGTGCCCACTTCCAGCATTAGCCATTCCTCTGCTGCCACCTCCACCACGACCTCTGCCTTCTCCACCTCTGCCACCTCCTCCTCCACACTGACCACTGGCTTTCTTTTTATAGGGTCTGACCTGTTGAACTGTTAGGGTCCGATGCCCCAACATAAAACTACTTTTCCCTAACTGGACCAGTGCAGAGGCACAGGAAAAGACGAGACACAATTCACACAGCAATATCGGAAGGGAGTCTCAGGTTTCATTCATTCCTGAAGATCACCTGCGTTTATTATTTAAACACCTTTTATTTCCCCCAGGTAAACCAAGGTGGAAACTCATTAATATTCTCTTTCTGGGGGACACGGGAGTATGGTCAGACCTCCAACTCAGACACCATCTTGGAATCCACACCTCTCCCCAGGTGATCTACATAAGAACAAAAGAGAAGGAACAGTCCATCCTGAGGCTTTTGTTAGATAGGCACAGCTTGTCTGGCAGGAAAGTAGCTGCCTTGGAAACCAAACATGGCCAGAGAACTTGGCTGTAAATATCTTGTATGAAATATGGGCCTGCTGGGCAGTGGTGGCACACGCCTTTAATCCCAGCACTTGGTAGGCAGAGGCAGGCGGATCTCTGTGAGTTCGAGATCAGCCTGGTCTATAAGAGCTAGTTCCAGGACAGGCTCCAAAACCACAGAGAAACCCTGTCTCGAAAAATAATAATAA
>NW_026068037.1:5002631-5006171 GCF_014885135.2 Alexandromys fortis | reverse complement strand
CTTGGGGTGCTTACACACATCATTAGAAATGGGCTAGTCCAGGTGCGAGAATTAGCCTGTAAGGGCTAGAGTTCATGGGCCAAGCAGTTCTTAAATGAATACAGTTTGTGTGTTGTTATTTCGGGCATAAGCTAGCCAAGCGGCCGGGGTGTTGGGGACGCAGCCCCGCCGCTTCATATTTCAACAAAGAGGTATCCTAGTACCCTCATGGTGGTTCACAGCCATCTGTAACTCCAGTTCCAGTACCTTCTCCTGCCTTTAAGGGGACCAAACATATAATGTGGTGCACAGACATGCATGTAAATCTTCTTTATTTTTAAGAAGTAAAATTTAAGAAACATACACACACACACACACACACACACACACACACACAGAGAGAGAGAGATAGAGAGAGAGAGAGAGAGAGAGAGAGAGAGAGAGAGAGAGAGAAAGAGAGAGAGAGAGAACTTGCTGCTCTCCCAGTACTCACATGAAGCAGCTCATAGCCACCTTTAACTTCAGCTTTAGGATACCTGACATCTCTTCTAGCCTCTGCAGGCACTGCACTCATATGTGTGTATAAACTCACACAGACACATAAAAATAAATCTGAATACACAGTTTTAAGTTTACAGATAATTTTAATAGAAACTGCAGCAACTGCTCACACAGAGTCCTTCCTCCCCTCATCTTTCTCCCTTTTCTGATTGTTAGAACTTTTCACAGTACAGCACCTTTGGTGTTCCGTCCATGAGGAACTACTGGAGCCTCATTTGACTATGTCTTTACTGTTGTCTTTTACAGAATACCAGACAGGAATGTAGAGTGACATGCCCCTTGTGGTGTGACAGTTTATCTCTTTTATCACTAAATGGCATTCTGCTACATGGATGCACCATATGCTCTGCTTACAAGGATGGGCCGTTGTGAATAAGCTGTTGGAAACATTCCTTTGTAGGTTTCATCTTGCTTTAAAATAGTCTTATTGTAGCCAAGGCTGACTTTGAACTCTTCACCATCCTGTCTTCAGCTGCCACATGCTGGAATTACAGTTGTGTGACATCACGCTGGGCTTTTTGCAGGCACTTTTGTGTGAACATGTAGTCTCAAACCCAGGCCAATGGAATGGCTCCAAGGTTGCTTGCTGCCAACCCTGAAGACATGAGTCTAACAGGAAGGATTCCCCTCATAGAGACAGCCAGCTCCACAAGTTGTTCTCTAATCTCCACATATGCACACACAGTAGATAAACAAGTGAAAGTGTAATCTTTTCCTAGATTATTTGTATAAATACCAGGATGTATGATTACTTATCATATGTTTAGGTTGTTTAGTTTTGTAGTGAAGCTCTCAAAATGTCTTGGAAAGTGACAGTATCATTTGCATTTCCACTAGCAATGAATGCAAGTCTTTGAGCGCCACACACTCACTAGCATGGTGATTGACTACTGTCATAGTCTGTTCTGCTGTTCACTGTGTTATATTCACACACTCACTAGCATGGTGACTGACCACTCTCATAGTCTGTTCTGATGTTCACTGCGTTATATCCACACACTCATTAGCATGGTGATTGACCATTCTGATAGTCTGTGCTGCTATTCACTGCAATGTTTATATATGCAATAGTATATACCATTAGCATTTTCATATACTTATGTATCATATATTACTCTTTCTTAGTGTCCACTCACTTTCTAAGTATGTCCACTGTGAAACTGGATTGTTGTACCTGGTGTCCCAGACTTATAATCCCAGCTACTAGGGAGACTGAGACAGGAGGGGCCTCATTTCTAGGCTATAGAGTGAATTCCAGGCCAACATAGAGAATTTATTGAGACCTATTTCAAAATAAAACTAAGGGATATATACACAAATTAAATAAAAGATTTTAAACATAATTATAAACCAAAACAAAGAGAGCACACTCATCAGGCCAACAAGATAGTTCAGCCACCAAGCCTGATATACTGGGTTCAATCCCCATTGCCCACATGGTAGAAGAAAAAAATCAACTCTTGGAACTTGTCCTCCAACCCACACAAATGCCTTGACGTATACAGCCTCCAACACAAATAAAAATAAGCAGTTTAAAAATCAAAAGAAGCTTGATACAGTAGCAGATGCTCCTAATCCCAACACTCAGGAAGAAGGATCAGGAATTTGAGGCTACCCAGGCTTTGTGAGACCCTGTCTCCCAATAAACAGACAGCAGGGAGCTGGAGAGATGGCTCAATGGTTAAGACCCCTTGCACCTCTTGCATAGGACCTGGATTGAGTTTTGAGCACACATAGGGCAGCCCATAGTTGTCTGTCACTCCAGTTCCTTCTTCCAGTCTCAGAAGACACCAGGCATTCACATGGTGCACTGGCATCACACAGGCAAAACACTCACACACACAAAATAAATAAGTAGATAAATAAAACAAAAACAAACAGAAAATGATAGCTGGAGACATAGCTTGGCTGGACAACACTTTCCTATAATAAGCAAGACCCTATGCTCAGTCTCCAATGATAGAGGAAGAAAAGTAAAGAGCTAGGAGGGGAAGCGAAGGCTGTGACTCAGCAGGTAGAACACTTAGCTAGCACACAAGAGATGCTGGATTTAATCACCAGCACCACATAAACAAGGTATAGTGCGGCTTGTCTAGCTCTCAGGAAGAGAAAGTATATCAGTCAGAAGTGCAAGGTGATCCTTAGAAGTACATAGTTGTTAACATGGTCCAAGAATAGAGGTGTGTGAAGAGTATTCTGAGTGTTTGTGAGAAAACGTCAAGAAAACAAGGCGAGTCCTGTGACCTCAGTTTCTTTAAAAACATGGAATTGTTCTTGGACTGTGCGTTTGTGCCCTCCCTGGTGTAGTGGATAAGAATGAGTTTACAGCAGGCTATTTTTAATTGTTTCTATGGAAAAACATATTTTTGCCACATGCATCTTGTCCTTGTGATTAAATACTCATTATGACTTGAACTCATGAGACTTTACTCAGTTGACCTTTCTTAATTAACACTCAGAGAATAAATTGTCTAATGTTCTGAGTAAAGCTGGCTCTATCCTGAAACTTTAGTCCCCCTCAATTTTAGACTCCACTCTCCCAGATTTGTGCTTCCAACTGATGACTAGCCTAACTCCATCTTAAGATTAAAAGTCCTCTTGTTCCGAGATCAAAATAAATTCATTCCTGTTTTTTTTTTTTTAAACTTGGGTTGGACCAGGTCTTGACCCATTTTCTGGAATGTGATATTTTCCGCACACTGTGCCCTGACCACCACCCTTACAAGATGTTCTGCTAAGTATCTTGAAGTGTTAAGTCAAATCCTTTTTTAAAAATATGTATTTATTCATTATGTATACAATATTCTGTCTGTGTGTATGCCTGCAGGCCAGAAGAGGGCACCAGACCCCGTTACAGATGGTTGTGAGCCACCATGTGATTGCTGGGAATTGAACTCAGGACCTTTAAAGAGCAGGCAATGCTCTTAACCTCTGAGCCATCTCTCCAGCCTTTAAGTCAAATTCTTTTTTTTTTTTTATTTATTTATTTGTTATGTATAC
>NW_026068037.1:5000198-5001998 GCF_014885135.2 Alexandromys fortis | reverse complement strand
TGTATGTATATATATATATTGATTACATCATGCATCATGTCTCTTTTCCCTTTCTTCCCTCCAACCTTTCCATGCCCTCTTTAAATTCTTGACCTTTTTTCATTATTATTTTATATATAGTGAGAGATACACACATATATAATACAATCTGCTGGGTCCATTTTTGTGGTTTGTGTGTATATGATTTCAGGGCTTATCACTTTGTATTGCATAACAAATTAAGGGTGTCATCCCTAGGAAAGATTAATTGCCCTTCTCTCAGGAATCATTAGTTGTCTGGATATCTGTGTATAGTTGTCTGTGAAATTTCCTTCCTTCTGAACTAGCATTTCTATTGATATTGTTACTGTTTAGGTATTACTGTAACAGGGCCCCATAATTTATTAGGCTCCCAAACCTTAACACAACTGACCCCATGATGGAAGTAACATTCAGATTGTAAAACTCAGTATATAGACAGTTCCACCTACCAAAACTAAAAGGTCAAATCCATCAAAGTCTGTATAGTTCTGGGAAAGTCTCAAAGTGTACTAACATTGACTTTTTGCTTCTGTAGTTCCACTTCTGACTAACTGTTCTTGTTAACTAAAATATGTCAACCCAGAACGTACATGTGTGTGTGTGTATGTGTGTGTGTGTGCATGTGTGCTTAAAAGCTCACCCTGAGAAATGCTCAGTGCTACACTGTGATCTTTAACACCCAGTGTTGCTGGCCATCTGACTTTGTCTTGGATCCACATCTGAGCAGTTGTCTCTGGTGAATATTACTAAGACAGTCATTTCTAGGAAACCTAGTCTCACGTTAGACTTCCCGGTCCTTCTGCTATTACAATCATTTCATTTATTTGTTTGTTTGGTTTATGACAGAGGGTTTCTGTAGACCACCCTGGCGGGTCAGTTAGTCTAGGGGTTGTAACCCTCCTGGCAGGTCAGTTATTCCAGGGTCCCGGAGAGGCCCTATCTGAAAAGACATGGGCGGGAGAGAGGAAGGAGGCCAAGCAAAATTCTCTCGTCAAAGCCTCCATTTATTAGCATCATGGTTGCAGCTTATATAGCCTCTGGATGAGGAATTTGGGTTGGGATGGGGGGCAGGGGCATGGGCAGGAAAAAATCTTGCAGCGGTGGTTTGAGCCAGTCTTGAGGTCGTCTGCCAGGAGGTTACTTCTGTCAGGAAGTCACAAGTTGACACACCTAGTTCTCTAGATAGTTGGAATGTGGGGCGGTTCCGCTAACAGATAGCTCTCTCAAGATAGTTGGGTGTGGGGTAGGCTCTGCCAACAAAACAGCTCTAAATACCGTTGGGGTGTGGGGCTCTCTGCAAACTCCCAAGGACAATGGTCCCTGCAATATTTTTGGGGGGAAATGGCTCCTGAAAGGTTTCTCTATGTAGCTCTGGTTGTCCTGGAACTCTCTTTGTAGACCAGGCTGGCCTCACATTCAGATCTGTCGACTTTTGCCTCCCGAGTGTTGTTCTTTTTTAAAAAATGCTGCAAGATCCCCCAGCAGCAGCAGCAGAAATGCTGTAGGTCCCAAATGGTGGTGGCGGGCCATGTGGCGGCAGACAGCGGGCCCTGGGAGCAGCCAGTCCCAGGCAGAGATGGCTGCTGGTCTCAGAGCGGTGGTGGCGGGCCATGTGGCAGCAGGCAGTGGGCCCCAGGCAGAGATGGCTGCTGGTCCCTGAGCAACGGCTGGTCCCAGGCAGGGAGACACATGGCAGGCGGGCAGAAGACAGAAACATGGATAGACACGACATGCAGGGTGAGGTTGAAGTTTATTCAGGGGGTTATGGAGGAGGAAGGG
>NW_026068037.1:4994297-5000175 GCF_014885135.2 Alexandromys fortis | reverse complement strand
GAGAGAGAGAGAGAGAGAGAGAGAGAGAGAGAGAGAGAGAGAGAGAGGGAGAGAGAGAGAGACAGAGAAGGGGAAAGCAGAGAAGTGGGGAGAGAGGCAGAAGCGAAGCTGCCTCTCTGAGAGGAAGATGGAAAAGAGAGCGAACTCAGGCTGGAAGCTGAAGATCAGCCTGTCTCAGCAGATGGGGGAGGGAGTGGGCGTGGCTTGTCTCTTAAAGGGACCAATACCACAACATTCCCAGGTCTTCCTTATAATAAAAAGCAGATTAGATCTCTTAAAAGGACCAAAACCATAACATTCCCAGGTCTTCCTTATAATAAAAAGCAGATTAGATCTCTTAAAAGGACCAAAACCATAACACTGAGTGCTGTGATTAAATGTGTGTGCCACCACATCCAGCCTTTTGCTTTTTACGGACTTTTTGCCCTCTCTTCCTAGATATTTCCTTAGCCTCAAGTATAAGCATCATGCTGTAGACGTAACCACTGGGCCAGGCTCCTTCCCAAGACTGGTTGAACTCTGTGTTGTATCCAGTTGTGATTTTTTTTTGTAATTATCTCTATCTGATGTAAAGAGAAACTTCTTTGATGAAGGGTAAAGTTATAATTACCTGTGGTTATAAGGATGATTTTTAGAATGTAGTTATGAATTATGCTCCTCTAATAAAGTGGTAGGTTTACTTCTTAGATCCATGACTCACTATCCCTGGATAGCAGGCTAGGTTTCTAGTACCAGGAGTGGTTTTTTCTTTTTTTGTCTGGGTCTTAAGTACAATTTGACAACTTTTGGTTGTCACCAACATACAAGTGCCACCATTTCACCTTTTAGAATATCTGTCCATGTTGACCATTATTGTGGCTCATAGATAACATAGCTAGAGGGCTATGGATTGCTTTCTTCTCCTGGCAATTTGCAGAGTACTTTCTGGCACTATAGAAGCTGGACTACAGGAAAGAAGCTGTCAGATGAGATCAAGCCTAAGTCACTGAAGTTTTGTGTCCTAACAAAATTTATTTTTAGTATTCTTAACTATGTCTATATGTGTGTCCATGTATCTGTGTTCAGGTGTGATGGAGGTGGGTCTTGTATCTTATCTGTTGCTTTCATTGGTTAACTAATAAAGAAAACTGCTTGGCCTGATAGGACAGAAAATTAGGTAGGCAGAATAGACAGAAGAGAATGCTGGGAGAAAGAAGCCGAGTCAGTCAGTCGCCATGATTCTCCCCCTCCAGACAGACGCAGGTTAAGATCTTTCCTGGTAAGCCACCTTGTGGTGTTACACAGAATATTAGAAAAGGGTTAGATCAATATGTAAGAGCTAGCCAATAAGAGGCTGGAACTAATGGGCCAGGCAGTGTTTAAAACAATACAGTTTGCGTGTAATTATTTTGGGTAATGCTAGCTGGGAGCCAGGCCGCCTGAAGCGGCCCGCCTCTGCTCCATCTACACAGGTGCCTGCAGAAGTACGAGATGTTGGGTCTTCTGGAACTGGAGTTGTAAGCTGCCCTGTGTGGGTGCTGGGAACTGAATTCAGGTCCTCTATAAGAACAGCAAGTGCTCTTAACCACTGAGCAAGCCCCAATTTCAAAAGGTTTTAAAATTAAACTTTAAAAATATATCAATATGAATTATATAATCAAACTCAAGGCCAATGTTCCACATCCTCAGTGATTTATTCTCTATTTGTTGATTGATTGGTTATTTTTCTTTTCTCTATGTAGCCTTGGCTGTCCTGGGCTCTCCCTTTTGAGACCAGACAGAGATCATCTGCCTCTGTCTCCCTTGCATGGTGGGATTAAAAGTGGGCATCACCAGCACTCAGCTCACTTAGTTATTTTTTAAACAAAGTCTCATGCAGCCTAAGATGGCCTAGAACATGACATTCTCCTACCCACAGTTCATGTACTTAGATCATAGACCTTTACCACCAAACCAAAATGGGTTGTTTTCAAAAGACAGAAATTCATTAAAGTTTATATGTAATGTGTTTAAAAGAGTAAGACATAGTGTTATAACCTACAATCCTGACAAGTGGAGGCCAAGATGGAACTCAAGGCTAGGCTAGATACATTACAAGATATTGTCTCAAAACTAATGCAGGCAGACCTCTGAGAGTTTGAGGCCACTCTGGTCTACAAGAACTAGTTTCAGGACAGGCTCCAAAGCTACAGAGAAACCCTGTCTTAAAAACCAAACCAAACCAAACCAACAAAACAAAAATCCCAAATCTCCAAAAATCTAATGATTGAATGATTGGGAATGAAACTCAATGGGAAACCTTTTTATTTTGTTATCTATTATATATGTGTGTATATGTGCACATGTGTGCAGATGCACATAGAGGCCAGAAGAGGTCATAATTCCTGAAACTAGAATTACAGGTGGATTTTTTAGCCCACAGTGGGTGCTGGAAATCAAACTCCAGTCTTCAGCAAGAGTACTGTATACTCTCAACTACTGAACTGTCTCTTCAACCTTTTTTTGTTTTAAATTTAAAATTATTATTTTCTCCCAAGGATGATCGGATTGTCCTGCTTGGGTTACAGACATTGCTTTTTTTTTTTATTCATTTGTTTTTGAGGAGGTGCCACGTAGCTGTGCAGCCTAGTGGGTTTGAACTCTTGCTGCTCCACCTGCCTCCCTGCTGGACTATAGGATTAGAGGTGTATATACTACACTTTTCAAATGTGGTGCTTAGAATAAACTCGAGAGCCTCACATATGCTAACAAGTGCTATATTTGACATATATCTTTCAGTCCTAAAGATGAAACTCAATTTAGCAGTTTGGAAAACATCATAATGATTTCTTTCTTCTGTTTTTCTTTCTTTTTAACTATAAGACAGAAGTTTACAGGCTGGTTTTCATTGGTATATATATATTGGTTGGTATATTCCCGCAGCCCCAGGACTTTGGGGAGGATTACCATAAGAGAGATGACTTGGGAAACAGAATTCTTGCTGACTGAGTCACAGAGTGGTTCAGGGCATCACGTGACAAGAAGTAGGGAATAGGTGGTGTAATCCCTTAGAAGTAGAGGCAGAACAGCAAGTTCAGGATAGACTAGACTACTTAGGCAAATGATGTGTCTACAAGCCAAATCCACATGTTTTAATTAAGGTTTCTGTTGCTGTGATAAAACTCTATGACCAAAAGCAAGTTGGAGAGGAAAGGACAGGTTATAAATCACTAATCTCTCCTAAAAAACATCTCTCTCCCATTCTTCCTCTCTCTCTCTCTCTCTCTCTCTCTCTCTCTCTCTCTCTCTCTTTTTGTGTGTGTGTGTGTGTGGTCAGAGACAACATAGCAGAGTTTGCTTTCTCTTACTATGTGTATTCTGAGATCCAGCTTAGGTTGTCAGGCTTAGCAAAGGCTACTGAGTCATCTCACTGACCAGCCCTCCCTTCTGACTGTGACTGTGATGTGACCAGCAAGCCATCTCATTGGCCTGCTCTCTGCTTGTTACAAGTTCCTATTGTCTAGATTTTCCAGTTGTGACAGACCATCATCTGGAATCATGAGCCGCATGAACCCCTCCCCCTACAGCTGTTTCTGTCAAGCTCTTTCTGCAAAGTCTGTGTGCTTTGTCTGTGTGTGCCTGCATGGTGATGCCCGAGGAGGACAGAAGAGTGTCGGGTCCCCTGAGACTGGAGTTACAGGTGGTTGGGAGCCACCATTTGGGTAGAGGGAATCAAACTTGGGTCCAGTGCTCTTAACCCCTGAGTCATTTCTCTAGTCTCCCATAATCATTGTTTTCAAAATCCCACAATTAACTAGAAATAAAATAAGAAAGCCAACCTCTGATACTTTTATTCTGTGGAATAGGTGTGAGATGGTGCATTTCAAGCTTGAGCCCTCCTTTAGAAACCCCACTGGGAAGTTGGCTAACACTCTTGGGACCTACTGTTTTAGATCCTGGATCACAAAGGTTGCTGTGGCTGGAATTCTAGGTGAGATGGTCAACATTCTAACAGGGAGCCTCTATTAATCAGGGAAGACCTCACCTCCTCCATCACCACCCCCTTCACTGTTTGCCATAACCACTTCTTCACTCCTCCTCCTTTCGTCTTCCCATCCTCCTTATACTTCTTGTCTTCCTCCACCTGTGCACAAGATAGAAGAACAAATGCCCAGCTAAGAACAGAGAAAAGTATTACGTCCAAAGAAACATGGAAATGGACCTGACTAGTGCTTTAAGGTATTTATTTATTTTGACTCTTAAAAAGAGTGATTGATTGATATGTGCGTGCTCCCATGGGGCCAAAAGAGAGCATCAAATGTCCTTCCCCATCACTCCTTGCCTGTTGCTATTGAGGCACCACTTCCTGACCCTGAGCTTTGGGTTTTCTTGTCTGGACTGTAAGCCAGCAAGCTCTAGTGATCTTCCTATCTTTATGATCCTTGGAGTTGGGGTTATGGGTATGCATGTGACAGCCAGTTGTTTAGTGGGTGCTGGAATCTCACAATTGCTCAGCAAGTGTGTTAACCTCTGAGTCATCTGTTTTGATTAATTTTTGTTTGTTTGTTTGTTTGAGACAAGGTTTTTTTGTAGCCTTGAAGCCTGTCCTGGAACTAGCTCTTGTAGACCAGGTTGGCCTTGAACTCACAGAGATCAGCGTGCCTCTGCCTCCTAAATCCTAAAATTAAAGGCATGAGCAACCACCACCTGGATGTTTTGATGAATTTTTTAAAGATTTGTTTTTTTAATTATGTGTATATGTGGTGTGTGTGTGTGTGTGTGTGTGTGTGTGTGTATGCAGGTGCCCAAGGTGTTCAGAAGAAGAAACATATCAGGTTTTCGTAGAACTGGAGTTACAGGCAGTTATGAGCAACCTAACATGGGTGCTGGAGTTGAAATCAGGCTCTGTACAAGAGCAGTAAGCACTCTTAACTGCAGAGCTATCTCTCTAGTCCCCTAAAATATTAAAATATATTGTTACTATCATTTTGGCTTTTTGACTTACGATCTCTCTCTATAGTTCTGGCTGTTCTGGAACTTGTTATATATAACAGGCTAGCCTTAAAATGTATTATTATAGTATATATTTATGCTCATGAGGTGTGTGTGCATACATACCATTGGTGCACATGTGGAGAGTAAAGGACAGATTCCACCTGTGCACTTGTGGAATGGAGCTCAGGTTAGCAGGCTTGTGTGGTAAGTACCCCTAACCACTGGGTCATCTCACTAGCTACAGTTTTTCAAGTTTTCACACCCTCCCCATTTTAACTTTTCTTTCCTTCCTTCCTTCCTTCCTTCCTTCCTTCCTTCCTTCCTTCCTTCCTTCCTTTTTTTTTTTTTTTTGTTCGAGACAGGGTTTCTCTGTTATTTCGGAGTCTGTCCTGGAACTAGCTCAAGGCTATTGAGTTCAGGCTCACTAGGCTGACCTTGAATTTACAGAGTTGTACGCCTGCCTCTGCCTCCTGAGTGCTGGGATTAAAGGCGTGCACCACCACTACACGGCTTATTTTCTATTTTTTAATTTAATGTGTATGGCTGTTTTGCTGGCAAGTGTGTGCATGCTTGGCATCTTCTGAAGCTGGAAAGAGGGTGTCAGATCTCGTGGAACTGGAGCCATGTGGGTATTGGGAGCTGAACCCATGGTCTCTGCAAGAGTATCAAGTATAACTGCTAAGTCAAGTCTACAGCCCTTATTTAACTTAATTTTGTTGTTGTTTGCTGTGGTGCCCTGGCTGACCTTGCATTCACTCATTCATTGTGTTGGTCAGGTTGGCCTATCTGCTAGCCTCTGATCCTGAGGGCTGGGGTTAAAGACTTGTGCCACCATCTTCCTTCCTTCCTTCCTTCCTTCCTTCCTTCCTTCCTTCCTTCCTTCCTTCCTTCCTTTCTTTTTTTCTGAGACAGGTTTTTGGGTATC
>NW_026068037.1:4965060-4993582 GCF_014885135.2 Alexandromys fortis | reverse complement strand
AAAAAAAAAAAAAAAAAAAAAAAAAAAGCAAAACAAACAAAATCCCTAAGCTACAAAGGGCCTAAGATGGCACTTGCCACCAACCCTGATAGTCTGTCTGAATTTGTTTTTCAACTACATAGTGGAAGGAGAAATTGCTGTAGATTTTACTCTAATTTTCACACTTGGGCTGTGATCTATGCACAGATAAATAATAAATATTTTTACATTAAAAAACCTAGTTGGATAGTAAATATCATCATTAGATAATTATATCCACAATATTCTTTTTTCAGTATTTAATGGAAAATAATTTTTATACAGTATATTCTGATTATGGTTCCTTTCCCTCACCTTCTATATCCTCCCCACTCCCCTACCCACCCAATTCCATACTTTCTTTTTTTATCTTTCTCTTTAGAAAACAGGCCAAAAAAACAAACAAACAAAAACCCCACAAACTACAAAAAACAAATAAAAAAATAGAATAAAAACCAATCAAAAGCTCAAGAAGCACACAATACAAACCCCATAAAAATATAAAATCAAAAACCATAATGCATAGCAAAAGACTGGTAAGATTCAAAAAATGCCCAAACAAAGTAAAAAAAAAAATAGTTGCAGAAATACCTTTGAGTTCATTTTGTCTTGGCCATCTACTGTTGTGTGTTGAGGTTTGCCCTGATGTGGAATATATATATATATATTCAGCAAGAGACCCCTTTGGAGAAAGTTAACTTTCTCTTTCCAGGCAATTGTCAATTGGTAATAGCTTCTATCTTTGGAATAGGAGCTTCCGTCTTCTTCTCCCTCTTAGCCCTGGTGTTATGCCCATGTCATGGGGCCCCCAAAGACCATCACAGAGCCAGCATTGAATGCACTGGGTTTTATTGATTACAAGTTCGCTCACTCGGACAACTATCCAACACACCAACTGCAAGGCAGGGTAGCACAAACCTTGGCATTTTGGGATTGGATAAAAGTATACAACTTTTGAATTTGTTGGTTGGGGTACAGGGGAATTTCAAAACAGTCAAAACAGTGGTTAATCAGGACCTACAAGGAGGTTTGAAGCAAGCAGATGTTGTTTGGATAGCCTGCTGGGTCACTTTGACCAGGGTAGGCACAGTTTCTTGGGAATGCTTATGACTTTGCTGGGCTGTCACCCCCTTAGTTAGGTCCTGTCTAAAATGGAGTTCTTTCTCAAAATGGAGTTTGTTCTTATCCTTCAATGGACCCTGTGTGGTTTGGACTTGTGCATGTACATGCTGTCATGGTCTCTGTAAACATGTATGTCAGACTGTCAGAAGCCGTGAGAGTTACTGCAGATGAAAAGTGGTATGTAGTCAACCCAGCAGAGGAGGGGTTCTCTGGTGGAGATTAATCCTGTTCAGGCAAGGCCTGCTGGACCATCAACTCTGGAAACTGTTATTCACATTTGCCAAAGCATCTTGATGTCTCCCCAATACCACCTGGATTGTAGTGTGTATTCTCATGTGATGTGTACATGTAATCTCATGATCACATCTCAATTTTATTGTGGGTGGTCAGGAAGATGACTTTTCATTTATTATATAATATTGAAATATAGAAAATATATTAGAACATGCTTCATAACTAGATCTATTTGTCCCACAAGAATTGTAGATACTTAAAAGCCTGCTTTGTTCTTTTCGCTCAGACTGATTGCACACAATTAGCTCACTTTTACCTCAGAGCAAGTATAAATTAGACTAAAGGCTTCTTGTAAATAGATAATAAGTTGAAAACTTTACAGCTATGCACAGGTCAGAGTCACAGGTGTCCAAGCAAGGTTGCTACACAAAGCACCCTAAGAAAAGCATGTCAATTCTTCGCTTGCCAAGTCTAGCTGATAAAAGACCTACGGACACTGTGCCACTTTGCTGATTACAGTCTTACTCCTGTAACTTTAGAATCTTGTGTTGCCATGGTAACATGGCTCAGCTACCTACTGCTTACCCTAGGAATGTGCTTTTGACAATTGAGAGGTTAACTTTTGTAAATTTTTTTGTTGCTCCAAGCCTCCTGTAAAAAGAGAGGTTTTAGGCTAGAGGAGAAGCTAGGAGGAATTAGAATTAGGACAGGAGAATTATAATAGAGACAAAAGAATAACGAGGCTTGTTTAGAACAGCATGGAGTCAGAGGATTCACTCTCCCTCAAAAACAATGAAGAAAAACGTTCATTTCACTTCCTGTAGTATCCGATCTGAACCTTGAAGAGGAACTTGGGGCTGAACCTCAAATGCCTCATTATTGACCTATTGTGTCTGATATCACTGACTCCTTTGAGTTATCCATTACCTCTGACTTCTACAGTTTTTCCACTTCTTCTGTATATATCCCGGAACATCAAAGGAAGCAGTTTAATGGATGTGTCCTATTTTGGACTGAGTGTTCCAAAA
The DNA here is from genome assembly GCF_014885135.2 of Alexandromys fortis. NCBI lineage: Eukaryota > Metazoa > Chordata > Mammalia > Rodentia > Cricetidae > Alexandromys > Alexandromys fortis. The sequence continues at coordinate 4,991,180 of NW_026068037.1, read as the reverse complement.
TCTTTCTCTCTACACATTGGTTATTTGTAGTCCTTGTACTAATTCCCATCTATTGCAGGAGGAAGCTTTTTTAATGGCGATCAAATGAAATACTGACATATAGGTATAGCAAAATGTCATTAAGGGTCATTTTATTGCTAAGTTCTTTTAGGAGAACAGTAGTATTTGGTTCTCCCCTTGCCCATTATTTATCCAGTTTCAGGTCAGCCACAGGTTTCTAATTAGGACTCAGGGAGTGAGCAGTAAATCTGTTCAGGCAGTGGTAGGCTACTCCCACAACATCTGTGCCACTATTGTACCAGTGGAACATGCAGGTCACCACTGTATCCTCAGGGTTTGTAGCTCAGTTGGTGTTTAGCTTTGTCCTTTGGTACCATGCAGAGTACCTTCTAAGATGAGGAGCACTAGTCAGCGGGGATAAAGGCTCTAGGTGGTCACCATGTTCAGTGATGGGATACGTGTTGTCTTCAATAGTAGGGCTTTACCATCGGGTTTCAGAGGAACCGATAGCTTTGGCAATGACCTGTGGTTTTCAGATTTCCCTCGGGCCTCTTTGGCCAATGGTTCAATTAGAAGTAACCCATCCTTGGCACTGGAAGTTCCACTTTGCAGTGAAAAATGTTTAGTTGAAGCATTGTCTCTCCCATTATTTATTGACTGCACTTAGATTTCTTTCACATATGTAAGTCTGCAGTATTCTTTCCGTTTTTGTTTTGAGACAGTATTTCTCTGTGTAGACCTGGGTGTCCTAGAACCCAATCTGTAGACCAGGCTGGCCTTTAATTCAATGAGGCCCACTTTCCTTATACCCCTAATGCTGGATCAAAGGTGTATGCCACACTGCTTGACTTGCTTACAGCATTCTTTAGAGTATGTTTTTCTTCACTCTCATAGCAATAGATGAATCTTTGTCTTCCTGTTAGACTACGCAGATTTAGGAATGAGCTACTCCTTTACCTTGTCCAAAAGAGAGATTCTGGCATAGCCTCCCTGCTGCCACCACTTTTCTCCCTTTTCCCTCCCTCCCCCTCCCCCTTCTTTCTCACTTGCTTGCTTACTTACTTGCTTCCTGGCTTGTTTGCTTGCTTTGTTTTGGCAGGATCTCACACAGTCCAGTTTAACCATGAACTTCAGATACTCCTACTTTCACTTCCCTAGCCCTGGGCGACAGGTATTTATCACTGCACCTAACTCCTTTCTCTGTGCTCTTAATTAGCTACACTTTGTTTTATTTTTTGAGCTAAGGTATCATTCTGGAGCCCAGCTATCCTTAAACTATATATCCCAGGTTGGCCTTGAGCTTGCAGCAACCTTCCTGTTTTTAGCTTCCTTGGTGCTGGAATTACAAGCATGCACCACCACACTGAGCTATGACTGATGTTTTCATTCTAAGTATGGCTCCATTTTTGACAGAGCTATGTCATAGCTATCCCATAAACATGGAAAATTGAAGTTCTGACGTAGGGAGTAACTGCTGGTGAAGTTTTATTATTTCATATTATGTCCCCAAAGGCCATCATAGCTCATAAAACTATATGCTCTACATGCATATTATTTTTTAAAGCAAGTGAAAATTTTATATACATTTTATTCAAAATAGCTTAAAACCTTTGGGGCTGAAGACATAGTTTAGGTGGTTTTGGACCCTGGAGTCCAATCACCAGGGTAGAGTCACTCCAAGAGACCACTCACACCTCAGTTGATGCAATAGCAAGAGGAACTTTTATTCTGATGCTAGAGGTCCCTCAGCAGGTGAAGGACCTCGAAGAACTACCACAGGCTTCTTTTAAAGAGAAAAACCGCAGAACAAAAAGAAAAAAAAGGGGGAGTGCTGAAGTCGTTTGTTAGCCACTGTGACCAGCTCAGTGGTCATCTAACTGATGGGTGGTTGCTATGGTGATCACTGGGTTGGTTGAACAAGGAGAAACATCTGTATGTTGTTTTACCCCAGTTTCAGGGCCTAAGTCTATTGAGGAAAACCTACAAAAGGGATAGAAAATTCTGGGGGAAAGTACCCAAAGCTGCTAGTGCATGTGTGGGTGATTATCAGGTTCCTGGTTCCCAGAGGAGGATTAGGGGCGGTTTAGCTGATGTGGCCCAGCCAGAGTCTTTTACCCCCGCCCCCTTTGATTGGGTCATATCCCAATCTTGGGATTTTTTTATTTTTTATTTATTTATTTTTTTTTTGGAATCTCTCCTAAGGGTCTGGTATTGCTGGGTTAATATTAAAGCTTGAGTAACGCTAAGCTGTTCACGAACATCAGGAGTCGGTTGAAGATGCAGGGTCCAAAGGTTAAAAGAAGCAGCAGAATGATTAAGGGACCAGTGATAGTGGAGATGAGGGTTGTGAGCCAGGGGGAGCTACTAAACCATCCTTCATACCAGCCTTGCTGTGCCTCTCTGTCCCGCTGTCGTTTATCTAACCATGAGATTAGCCATGGAATCCTTGATTACACCAGAGTGATCTATGTAAAATATATTTTTTTAAATATATTTATTTATTGAGTATACAATATTCTGTCTGTGTGTATGTCTGAAAGCCAGAAGAGGGCACCAGACCCCACCACAGATGGTTGTGAGCCACCATGTGGTTGCTGGGAATTGAACTCAGGACCTTTGGAAGAGCAGGCAATGCTCTTAACCGCTGAGCCATCTCTCCAGCCCCACAACATTGTTCTTTTAGGGCAGCACAGAGTCCTCCTTCTTGGAGAAACAAGTCTAATCCACACCTATTCTGTAACACCACCTCAGAGAATGAGGTCATCAACTCTTCAAGCTTAGAGATGGACTGTTCTAGGGCTTTTAAGTCTTCATTCATGGCTATCCTTAATGCATTATAATATTGGGGAGCCTCCACCAGAGCAGCAACACCAGTGCTGACACCGGCTGCAACTCCAAGGCCTAAGATTACTGCTAGAGTCAGGGAGATAGGCTCCCGCTGACAGTGGTTCAGGTGCTCATCAAATTCATCTTCAAATGTGTCAGTGGGATCATAAAAGACCCTAAGTACTAGTTGAATGAGCACACAGTAATCCTTGGAGTTATCAAAAACCAAAGTTGCTACACAAGGCGTCAGGCCCATATTACAAGCCCACCATCTTCCTGAATCGGGAACCAAGTACCTGGCGTTAGGGGTATCTTCTTTACCAACTGAGCCGTCTCTTGTTTGGTGGGAAAAGCTTCTGTCCAACCAGAGGTGTCTATAAAAACTAGGAGATATTTATTACCATATTTTCCCGGTTTGTCAGTGAAGTCTACTTCCCAATGAGTACCAGGTCGGTCTCCCCTTATTCTTATGCTCTCCGGGGCATTTTGATGCCCTGCATTTACTTTGGTGCAGGGGAAGCAAGTTGACATTGCCTGCTGTATGAGGGAGTTAAGACCTGGAATATAAAAATCTGTCTTTTTCATTAGAGATTTAATCTTTTTGTGTCCTAAATGACTCCATCGATGCATTTGGGTGACCAGCTCAAAGGCATCTTTCTTGGGTAACACGATTTTCCTGGTATTTCCAAGCTTTTTGTTGTTCATCAAAGTCCACATTAAGTTTCTGGATAGTCTCTAGATCCTGGGCGGAATATTGGAAGTAATCTTCTGTGGAGGGAGCTGCCTCTGCCAGGGTTAATATTTCTGAGTTCAACGCGGCCTTTTTAGCCGTCTCATTGGCCATCCGGTTTCCTGTAGCGTCCAGCCCTCATCCAGAAAGGATGACGCGACCACCGGAGCTCTTCTCACTGCAGTTTATTCCAGGCCTTTATTCACTTTCTCTCCCTCTTCCCTTCTTCCACTCTCTCTCTCTTCTCTCTCCCAGCCCTTAAGTAGGCATGGGCTGCCAATCCTGGATTGCCAGGTGGGCACTGCCCGTAGGTTCACGCATATGCAAGCAGCTGATGATCATTGCGTGATCAGGCAGAAGTCAGACTTTAGCCATAGGAGTTGATTATACATCTCCATCAGGTGTGATTCCATGCAGCTCGCTACAGTTTCCCTTGGAAATGGTATCATTGCCCTTTTGATGCCCTGGGCAATGAACAGTGCTCACCTTCTTTGGCAGGAAGAGGGCCCTCAATAATGCCAGGATTTGAGTCTTACTTTAAATCTCTTTTCCAGCTGAGGTTAGTAATCCCCTCCTTTTATAAGTTTCCCTGTGAATGTGGGCAGTTGCAAACGCATAGCGAATGTCTGTATAGATGTTTACTTTTTGTCCTTTTGCTAGTTCCAAGGCCTTGGTAAGGGCTATTAGCTCTGCTTTTTGAGCAGAGGTCCCTGGTGGCAGTGCCTGTGCCCATATAATAGTCTGTCCATCTACCACAGCTGTCCCTGCCTTGCGCTCACCTTCTTTGAGGAAACTGCTGCCATCCGTGAACTAGGTATGATCTACATCATGAAGCTGGCAATCAGTCAAATCTCCCCTGGTTCCATGGTATTCAGCCAGTATCTGATGGCAGTCATGAGGTACACAAACAGTAGGTTCCAAATTGGGGAGCAGGGTGGCTGGGTTTAGTGATGTCGCATTCCTGAAGGTGATACGTTCAGGGTTGAGTAATAGTGACTGGTAGTGGGTTATTCAGGCATTCGAGAGCCATCTGTCAGGAGGTTGGAGGATAACTGTCTCTATGGCATAGAGTGCTATTATAGTCAGTGGTCAATTTATCTGCATCTTTGACCAGGGTGGCTACTGCGGCCACCATATTGAGGCAAGGGGTCATCCTGTTGCCACATTGTCCATCTTTTTGGAGATATAGGCCACTGGCTTCTTCCAGGCCCTAGCCTGAGTTAGCACCCCTTTTGCCATCCCCTTATTCTCATCCACATATAAGGTAAATGGTTTGGTGATGTCAGAGAGACTCAAAGCAGGAGGCCGAAAGAAGGGCTCTTTTTATTTTGTCAAAAGCCCACTATTGGTCCTCTCCCCAAGAGAAAGGGATGTTGGCCTTGGTCCAGCACCCAGGAGGCAGAGCCAGGTGAATCTCTTGAGTTCGAAGCCAGTCTGGGCTACAAAGCAAGTTCCAGGACAGGCTCCAAAGTTACACAGAGGAACCCTGTCTCCAAATACCAAAGAAAAACTGCACTTTCCCACCACATACAAGGCCCTAGGTCCAGTAGTGACCAAAAGGTCCTACTTTTTTACTTGAGACGTAACTATTTTAATTGAACACCCTTTGGTTTGTCTGCATGTGCAAGCAGTAGTGTCCACAGTGGTCAGAAGAGGCCATCAGATCTCCTGGAATGAGTTATTGATGTGGGTCCCATGTAAGAACAGGTGCTCCAAACCACTGAGCTACCTCTCTAGTTCCTGATCCGTAAACATATTTCACCTTTCTTGCAGAGTATTTTGGAGATCTTCAACATTTTCTTCGGATGAGTCGCTGACACAAAGTAAAAAAAAGCGTGTTAAAAAAGGAAAGCCTAAGAGATCAAGAACCCCCAGTGACCATGAGGAGTCTATCGAGCAGCTGAGTGACGGTCAAGAGGTCACGTTCCCCTGCTCTGTCTGCCACCAAGAAATCAACACAGCTGGAACTTTTCTCCATAAGAAACATCACAATGCTCTGAGTATGCTGGGTTTCCAGTGGATGGGAGGGAAGAAACCAAAGCCCTCAGTGATCAGTATGCAGAGACAGTTTGTGATTTCTAAACTACTGGCATCCTTCATGTTCAGTGAAAAAGTCCTTCAGAGTATGAATTATGCGTTTGAGCTGCTTTGGAAAAAACAAGACCCATCATACTTCAGACTTTGTGATAAGGTTGGCCACACTTCCATGCATTCTCCAAACATCTCCCATCTGGTGATTAAAGGGGTAGCCATCTGTGGCAACAGCAATTCCACCTGGAAAGCTGACCCGAATGGTAAATTCACAGTCACGAATGATTTTGGTGGTAAAGCCAATGTGTGCTTTTTTGGCTTGTTCGATGGCCATCATGGCAGTGCAGCAGCGGACATGGCATCAAAGGAGTTCCAGGTTTTATTTCTCCATCAACTGTCTAAACATGATCCTTCCTACCAAATGACAGCTGAGCAGCAGCAACTGATCGATTCCTTTCAGACTGTGTTCAGGGAAGAATACAGAGCCAAAGAAGAGGCTATCTCTTCCACATACAAAACCTTCAGAACCCATAGACGGGAGTATGAGGAAATACACAAAGGCTTTGCAAAGGCGTTTTGGAGAATGGATAGGCTTCTACGGCTCGGAAGGAATGAGGTTTCTCGGGTTCGGTGGAGTGGCTGCTCTGCACTCACTTGTATATTAGAGGGTGCAGTTAAAAACCCATATACTAGTAAGGACTTGACAAAAACAGACCAGCAGGGTGTTGAGAGTTTTCATTCCCAGAAGACCCCACAGATCATCTCTGGGGTACTACACATTGCAAATGCTGGTGTGTATCCTTGACACCTAAATATTGTAAATGCCCACAGAAAACCTCTCTTGCTTCTAGAATTAGTCACTTAGTGATTTATTAATACCTAGACATTGCATTTAACAATTAAGAAACAAAAACCTCAGTTTAAATACAGATTTCAGGAACAAAAATAATTTTTAACTATTTTATAGGCACTGATATTACTATGTGACAAAACTCTTCTTCAGGAGACACAACACACCAGATAAGGAACCCATAATAGACCAAAGTACTGATACCATCAAAGTCCACTTGGTGATCCAATGAGCTTTACTGGGGTAAATTACAGGAATATGGATGAAGAGTTACTTACAGGAGCAGAAATAATTCACAGCCAGCTGCGTCACCAAAGCCCACACAAAAGCTGGGAACTTGGAGCACACTGCACAACCTGAAGGCAGCTCAACAGGTTGAAGAGTGTCCTTTCCAAGTGACTCTTTTCTAAACCTTTTCCGGGCAGATAGGCTAGTTTCTGCTTCTAAGTAGCTGGTCTGGCCTCACCGCCTTTTTGCAACTTGTCTTTGCAACAAGACTTTGCAGCTTGGTTTGTCAGAGTGTAACTCTTGGCAGCTTTATAGCTTAAGCTGGGAAGGAGGGGCCTAATGAGTCTGGTAAATTGCAAGAACTTTCTGAAGCTATTTTGAGTTGTTGCCTTTCTGCTTAAGGAGTGGTCTCTGCAGGATGGAATGTTTCAGCCTTGAAGGAAAATGTTACACGTCATGTCCAATGTGACAAAGCATTAGCTTTTCCAGATGGGACTGGAGAGATGACTCAGAGGGTTAAAGTACTTGCTGCCAAGTCTGATGACAACCTGAGTTCAATCCCTGAAACCATGTTGGAAGAACAGCGCTGAATCCTAAATTGTCCTGACTTCTTCAGATGGATACACACACACACACACTTTTCTCGCATATATTGTACATATATACACATATTTATGTATATATACATTTACTTGTGTACATATACATGTATATGAAAATTTAGTGTGTACACATATATACACATGTATACTTTAGTTAAAAATTTCCAAATGAGGTAGTAATAGAGATGTTGATATATGTGAAAAATGAATACCTATGATAGCTAGATCAAAACAAAAAACAGACATAAGGAACCCACTGCCTTCTTTGTGGAGACTGCAAAGTTGACTTCTCAGCATACTTGTTCAGATTGGTCCATTATAACTGATAGGACAACTTTTGGTGCCAGGAGTCTTGTATCCCAGGCTGGCCTCAGACTCACTATGTAACCCAGGAGGATCTCGTCGAACTTCTGATCCTCCTGCCTCTACTTCTTGAGAGCGAGAGCTGGAGTTACAGACATATGCCACAATTCTCGGCACTGCCAGTACAACCTTTGTGCATGCTGGTCAAGCACCCTGATTGTTTTCATACTCAGCGGTCACGTTGTGTCAAACAGTAGAATAGCCATTTTTCCTTCAGTTTTCTACTGGCTAAGATGCTGGGCAAACCCCCTATCACCAAGCTACATTTCCAGCCCACTTTGTTGTTTTCGCTTTAGCATGGAATTTCACTACATTTCAAGGATGGTCTTGAATTTGTAATCCTGCTACCTTAGCCTCTTAAAAATGGGATGCCAGCCTATAATCAGCTCTGGCTAAGTTTTTGTCCTTATCATTTATATTCTACCTAATAATTTTTCTTGGTCTTCTATTTCTTTACTTCATTAAATGCTTATAGGATTAAAATACAAAAATACATATACTGGGAGTGAAACTTATCAGTTTTACAGAATGGTGATGCCATGACACTATTCATTTAGCAATAGCTAAAAGTTCTATTTGTCCATGTTTCTTCAACATTGCCATCTGTTTGTTATCCTCTGCTCCAGCTCTCTGGACCATATTGTGTTGACTCTTTCTAGGTATCTTAGGGTATCCTGGAATCTCAGACTCCAGAGTGCTGGGATTACAGGTATGGCTCAGCCATTATTTTGATTACATATTTGTTTGTAAATGTCTGTATGATTTATACTTACATATTCTGCATAGTATTAGATTTTTCAGCAGTTGCCTTGATTAGGGTTTCTATTGCTGTGAAGATACCATGACCACACCAACTCTATTTATAAAGGAAAACATTTAAAATAAAGGTGGCAGCTCATGAGTTCAGAGGTTCTGTCCATTATGATGATGGGGTGCATGGCCGTGTGCAGGCAGACATGGTGCTGGAGAGGTAGCTGAAGAGTCCTACATCTTACAAGATATAGGACGTGGACTGACTCACTGGGCATGGCTTGAGCAATGAGACCTCAAGCCGCCTCCACAGACACTTCTTCCACTAAGGCCACACCTAATGCCACTCCCTGAGTTTATGGGTGCCAACTATATTCAAACTACAACAGCCCATTATTTTTATATATTTCAATAAGAAAAAAATGTCGCATCCTTTAGGAACTCATACTCCTTTTTAGACTTGTTCATCTGGTGTTTCTCATCTGGGAGATGTCCTTGGTCTCTGTGATGTCTGTTTCCTGGTGATAAATTTTTGTTTTTTTTGAGACAAGAGTTTCTCTACTATATATCCCTGACTGTCCTGTAACTCACTATGTAACCCAGGATGGCCTAAACCTCATCGGCATCCACTTAAGTACTAAGTAAAACGGCATTCACCACCCATATCATTTGCTTCTCAAAAGCAATACTCAACCTGGTGTGGAATTCGATTGGTGGGATTTTCTGTTGCTGGAACCTGCTTCCATTTGGCCTGGTTAGCATTGCTGTCTGTTACTCTTCAGAATGCGGATCCCCCTTGTGGCTGCTTCAGAGAATTTTTTGTCTTCTTTCTTTTTTTTTGGTTTTTCGAGACATGGTTTCTCGGTTTCTCTGTGGTTTTGGAGCCTGTCCTGGAACTAGCTCTTGTAGACCAGGCTGGTCTCGAACTCACAGAGATCCGCCTGTTTATCTGGTTTTATGCCAGCTGATTGCTGACTCATCTTTTCAGTCCACTGGGACCATGCTTTGTTTCACTCTTCTTTCAGTCAACGAAGCAATATGATATAAACACCATCTCAACTACAATCATATTATACTGCCATCAGTTTTCAACTGCAGGATTTAATGTGGTTGCCATTTCCCTAATAGGAATTTTTATAGAACTTATGGTACAGAAAACAATTTTATCATCCACATCCTAAATACATTCGGGTTTTAACTTTGACCAATTACAATCTTTTTAAACTTTATTTTGTGTGTCTCTGTGTGCACCTATGTATGTATGAAGGTCAGAGGACAACTCGCAGAAGCCAGTTTTCACGTGAGATCCTAGAATGGAACTCATGTTTATCAGGCTTGGCAGCTTTCCTTTAAGGATTTGTTATTTTTATGTGTATGTGTGTGTCTGTGCACACAAATACAGGTACAGAGGCCAAGAGCATCAGATTTTCTTAGACCTGAAGTTTTCCTCTGCCACTGTGTACTCTTTACTGCTGGGTTCTCTCTCCAATCCTCAAAGTTTTGTGTTTTGTTTAACTAAAAAAGTACCTGCTGCTGTAAAGATGTTTCAGTCTTTAAGAACCCCTGCTGCTTTCCCAGAGGATTAGAGTTCAGTTCCCAGCATCCATATTGGGTGGCTCACAACCAACTGTAACTTCAGCTCTGGGGGATCCAATACTCTCTTCTGGCTTCTGCCCTCTTCATGTGCACATACCCACATATACACATAATTTAGTCATTAAAAAACTTTATTTGAATATTTCAAAAATCTGCTGCATAGGTGTTAATAGTAAAAATCATATTTTAATAGTTTCATAAAAATTTGATTTAGAAGTTAATTTTCAAGACCTGTAGTTTTAGTTATTTTAAATGCTACTGGGTTATCATTGATATTCAAATATTACGTGGTTTCCCAGTTCAAAATCATATTTGTGCAGTTCTGAGCTTATGTATTCTAAAGATATTTACATGGTATACTTTGTGTTTAGTATTGAAACAGACTAAGTAGCATACTTTTACACAAACAGATAATTAGAACTCTCTTTAAAAAAAAAAAAAACCCACCCTTTCCTTTTAGGTAACGTGCAAGCAGTCTTATGCAGAAATGGAAAAGGGTTTTGCCTGACAAAAGAACATTCCACACGAAACACCAAGGAGAGAAGAAGAGTCCTTCAGAGAGGAGCAGTCATCAGTTCAAATGGCCTCCTGGAAGGGCACATAAAAACCACCAGAGGTCTTGGATTTCATGGGAACCTCGCATTGAAGAAGTTCATTATTCCAGCACCCCAAACAATTTCTGTCCCTCTAGATGATCTATGTCAGTTTCTCATCGTAGCCACTAATGGGCTTTGGGAAGTTCTGGACAAGAAGGAAGTCACTGCACTAGTAATAACCTTGTTTCATGCATATAAAGATACATATGTTTCTGGCCCTAAAAACAAGTCCTGGCTATCTAACAAGCCTCTTTCCCCATCAGACAGTAACATCCGAGTGTTGTTCCAGTACAAACCTGAATATGAAGAAGGTATGTCAACTACGAATCTAACGAAAAGGTCGTCTGATTCAATATATTCTGAAGCTTGCATTCATCAGGCTAAAAATGCAGAAACATTTTCTCCAGAAGGGAGTAATTATGACCCTTGCAGCAAGAAAGAAACTAACAGTTTACCCGATATAGACAGTAAGAAGGGAAGCAAGAAAGAACTATATGCTAAGAATTTCTATGAAGATGCAGCTGAGTACATTGGCTGTGAACTTGTAAGTGCTGCTTTAGAAGGTGGTTCCAGAGACAGCATCACTGTTATGGTAATGTTACTCAATGGGAGTGAGTATCAGCTGCTGACATAAAAACACCCCAAAGACCCAGAGCAGCAAACAGTACCACAAAGACTTCAGTGCTCTAGACTCTAGGACAGATCAATGACTGTGAGATTCATTCGTAAGAACAGGAAGAAAATACAAAAGCTTCCAGTTACATACCATGTGTGTTATGCTCACTTCTTTATGTAAAGAGAAAAAAAAAACTCATAGTGTTGCTTTTTATACCACTTTATTTCAACCTGAGCACCTCAATATAAAACTAAACACTGGTGAACTGTTTTCCTTACTAATTTTGAGTTACTGTAAAATGTACAAGTTCTGCTAGCAGATCAACACTTAAATAGATTAAATCATCTGACACATGGTAGATTTCATATAATGAAAATACCTAAAATAATTAGTGCAATATACTGATCAAAATTAAATGGACTTTGAAAAACAATGTTTCAAGATTATTACTAAGAACATTGTAATACTTATGTTACAAATTGCAGGTACAGTGTTTATTATGGTTCGAGCCATGAAAGAACAGCAAAGCCCCTTCCTTTATAGGGGACAAATAATTAGCTGTTTTAGTAACTGTACATTTTGTATATGCTTAGGTAATTCTTAAATATTACAGAAAATAATAACATGGAAACTACAATGCAGTACTCTATTTACAGTACAGCCGAAGATCATATTTAAAATCAAGTTTGAATGTACATAATTGTTAGTGCACTGACTAATCATGTCCCTGCTCCAGACAGACCTCTATGTTATGGCCAACAGTGATTAAAGAGAAATCAGACACCTGGTTTGTTTCCACTTTGTTGAAGAGCTCACATGAAGGGACCACTACCCATTAAAATGCATTTATCAGTTTTATATTCCTAAAACAAGATGGGGTTACACATGACTTCTTTTCAATCAAATATTAAGAAATAACAGGACTGAGTAAGATATCACTAATATTCATTCTTTCTGGAGATATAGGACTGTTTTCTTAGGATTATTTTATTATTATGTGGAATGTACACTTTTTAGACAATAGAAGAAATTACCATTTGCTTGGCTTCTGTTGCTAAGCATAAATATTTTTAGTCTTCTAAAAACGTTTTTCTAAAGCTCACATTAGTAATTCTTTTCACACCTATTATACCAGTTTGAAGACTGGTTGGGTTAAGTGTGGGTCCACACCCACTAGAGATAAATGGTTCCCCTTTTATCCACTTTCCCATGGAACAAATTGTACACAGTTCTCATTTCCCCTTCTACTGCCGAAACATTAGTCGGAAGAACACATGCATGTTATTAAAAATTAAGTCAAAACACTCAAAATAATTCAGTATTAGAAACTTGATTCTACCAAAAGTCTCTTTTTTGAAGTCACACTGGGCCGGCTAAATGCTCCCACTTCACGGGTTTTGCCATTTAGGAAGTTCACACTGGAGTTCAGTTACTACAACACTGGCTTCTGGCTGGCTGTGCAGGCTCAGTAAGGTCTACTCCTCGTCCTCTGGCAGAGTTTGCGCCTAGATTCTGTGGTTCATTCTTTGGCAGCTTTTTAGCTAAGAAAGAAAGGACCAAAATAAAATTATAATACTCATATTAAAATCACTTAGACCTGCTTATTTATAATACACTTTTCCAGTTGGGTTATCTCCAAAGTTTCAAGTGATTGACTTATGTTTGTTCTTTTCAAATGCTTATTTATCTACTAAATGCCACAAAGCAAAGCAAAACACCAAATAACCCACAAAAAGGATCCTGCTGGTTGCTGTACTAAAGGAATTTAATTGCTTAGTGTTTGCAAAGGAGTAGGTAGAGGCCAACTGTAAGCATACCATTTAAACTTAAATTTAATTACAACTATATGCAATTTTTATATCAATTCCCTTAGAAATAAAAGCATATTTTCCTTAATTATTAATAATAAAATTATTAATTATTTATAATTCTTAAATATTATATTATAATATAATTTCTTAATTATTAATAATAAAATATTTTTCTTAATTATTAATACTTTGTGTTGTGCTGGTTCACGGGCAAACTAGGCAAGGCCACTACCACTTAGCTACATTCAGACTTTCATAATCATTAAATTTCTATTATATACAATCTGGTGGACATGGTGGGACATGACTGTAATTCTCATGATTCATTCTGAAGAATGAATTGTGACAATCAGTTGAGCTGAGGAAGTTAAAACTAGCTTTGAGTAGCATATTAAGACTCCATTTTAAAAAACAAAACCAAACAAGACATAGAATCCAGTCAATAGACCACGACCAGCTATAAAGTTTATAAAGAAGCTCACATAACATTCTCTGGCTTGTCCCAAATAATTCTGAGAACAAGTCAAGATATGAACAAATTTTATCAATATAACCACCACATCAACCCAACCAAACCTGTCCATTACTGTGCAACCTAATCAGCAAACAGCATCTACTTCCTTCCTGGCTTCCATACTCTTCAAACATCTAAGTTTTTCCCTCTTGGGCTATGAGAGCCCCCATCTAATTTACAAATAGTGAGACTTAATATATACAACAAATAGCTCTGTGTGTTCTATACAACTAATAGTGGTTCTGTGGAGTATGTTCCCCACTAAAAATTCACCTGCTAGATCCATGGCTTAATCCTGAGACAAAGTAGCAATATTCCTAAGAATAGTACTTTATATCCAATTCCCACCTGGAATTCTGGACCCTGTTTGTTTTGTGCTAGGAAACCTGGGGCTTGTACACTTTACACAGTTAACAGTTACCACCAAGCCATACACCCTCATCCTGCATTTTTTAACCCTTTGTTTTTTCCTACTTTCCCTGTATCATTATCTTCAGAATTTCAGGTGCTAGAAGCAGGTCCAGTGAGCACTGACATTTGTAAAAAAAGTTTTCACTGAGCCACCCTATGTTTAGCTATAGAAATGGTACCATAAAGTACAATAAAAACGAACGTTCAGTCATGTTATTTATAAGCAATGCGGAGGAAATGGATTAACAATAGTACTAAGAACACAGAATAAGCTAGCACTCACTGCAGACTGTATTATAATAAATACTGAGTTGGGTTTTGGAATGTGCATAATTTCTCCTTGTAGCCTACTGCTCTAAGGACTTTTTTTTTTAAAGTTTATTTAACTTTTATTTTATGTGTATTGGTGTGAAGTGTCAGATCCCCTGGAACTGGATCTTCAGACAGGTGTAAGCTGCCATGTGGGTGCTGGGAATTGAACCCAGGTCCTCTGGAAGAGCAGTCAGTGCTCTTAACCTCTGAGCCATTTCTCCAGCCCCCTCTAAGGACTTTCTCTATTCACATCTGACTGAGATCAAGAGGAGGAAGGAAGTAATCAGCAAAAGGACAGTTTCTGTTAATTGGACTGTACCATGTGATTTGAGAGGCAAAGAGCAAGGAAAGAGCAAGGTTCAATTTACACTGGGGATTTCTTTAAAGAAGGGAGTTTAATTTGAAACAAACTGTGGAAGTTGGGAATAGAATTGAGCTTTGGGAATGCAACACGTTCAGCCCTTTGCATTGGTGCTGTGGAACACACACAAAATAAATGTTTAAAAATCAAACATGAAGAAATAGTGCAAGAAAACATCTCCACGCTAACCTCTGGCTTCTATGTATACTCACACTAACAAGAGCACTTGTGTGCAGGTGTGTATGAAACAAAAGACACATACTGAACTCCTACATTGTCTCCACCTTCCTGCCATCATTGTCTAACACACCAATACTATGTACCAACTACCTACCTACTAGTAGTCAGCTTGGTTATCAGACTACCTTGGCATCACAATGTTCACGTCCAGGTAACACTTATTTTACTTAGAATGACCTTTAAAGCTCGCCTTTAATCCCAATACTTGGAAGGCAGAGGCAGGTGGATCTCTGAGTTCAAGGCCAACCTGATCTAAGAGCTAGTTCCAAAGCTACAGAGGAACAACAAAACAAAACTTTACAAGTACAAGGTCATCCTCAGATCCTATCCCAAAGCAACAACAGAACAATCAAAATAAAGAATAAATATAATAAAAAGGAAACTTCCATGCCAGGCCTGTTGTTACACCTATAAACCCAGCACTCGGGAGTCTGAGGCACAAATTCTAGTCCAGCCTAGATAAGATACCAAGACTAAACTTGAACTCAGCCATCAACAAAACTCAAATTTGGAAAACAATCTTCAACACCCAGATGTAGTTCAATAGTATAGCACTTGACAACCATATTTAAAGTTTGGGGTCTGATCCCTTTCCCAGGCAGAAGAGAATCTCTGTAAAAATGGGAAGAATGAAATCTATGCTATTTTTGCTATTCCATCTTTTGATATACTTAGGACAGAAAAAGTACCAAATTAAAAGCTTGTTAAGCTACCCACAGTTTCAGGCATCCCTATAGATAAGAGGTACTATTGTACACAGAAAAACTTTTATTTGCTTGGACTTTTCAGTGTAACCTTTGGAAAATCTACCTCTAATCTATGAGATCAACTTTTAATTCATCTGTATTATATAACCCAATATTCACCGAATTCATGAATAAATTTGACAATACTGGGGCTGGGAATGTAGCTCAGTGGTAGGCACAGGGATTGCTGGAGACCCTCAGTTTAACTCATAAAATTGGAAAGGGGGGAGGGGAGAGGAGGAGCAACCTTCTGACAGTCCATCAAATCTTTTCTTCTTCCCCCACTCTAAGACTCCATTAAGACCATACTAAGAGGTAGGGTCGTACAGGCTGGCCACTATGTCCTGCTTCCCAACCAGTCTTTACAGCATTCCTAACAAAATAGTGCTTAGTGGAAAGGATCTAAAAAAACAGTATAATCGGTTAAGAAAACCAAATAATGTTGTAGAGGGCATGAACCAAATATCCAATATATTTTGCTTAACATTTGAAAATATTATTAATCTTACCTATTGCCATGAATATTTCATTTACATTCATTGATGTCTTAGCTGATGTCTCCATGAATAATAAACTGTTGTCATCTGCATAGGACTGTGCTTCCTGTTCATAAAAAAAGATTTTTCCCTTGAACATATACTGTACCTGCTTTATTTTATAGACTCTCTTACTTGATTACTTATTACTAACAGCCAGAGAATATGCTGTGGCAAAGGAAGAAACAACAAGTACAATAATTTTTTGTTGTTTGTTTTTGCAAGACAGGGTTTCTCTGTAGCTTTGAGCCTGTCCTGGAACTAGCTCTTGCAGACCAGGTTGGCCTCGAACTCACAGAGATCCACCTGCCTCTGCCTCACTCTAAAGGAGTGCCCACCACCACCCTGCTCACCATATATTTTTTTTTTTAACATTAACTTTTTGCCTATGAGACTTTTGGTCATCACTTCAATTTCAATGGCAATTTTTATTATGCCCTTTAAAGATAAAGATAGAATTTGCACTAAAAATGGAAATCCAATATCTTAATACTGTAACAACTACTGAATAACCTCATGTTTAATTTTTAATGACATACAGTATTAAAATTCCAACTATATTATGAACAATTCCCTTCAAAATTAAAACTGCCCTGTATTTCTGTCATACTTTCCAACTTACCTATATTGTTGCCTTTGGTCCCCACAGCTCTTCTGAATAGAAACAACTGAGGCCCCTTTGAGCTGTTAAGAGCACAGGGCCACTTTTGAATATAACTGAAGCTCTCTAACATGTTTGCTGGGGAGCTTAACTGACTGGACAGCATAGCAGAAAACAGACTTCACATGGCTGTCTTAAGAATTAAATGAAGCTACAAGTGCAAAGTGTTCTGATTAACATGCAACAGTAGCTTCCTCTCTCTCTATCCCTGTAATGTCAGGAAGAAAGAATTCCGTTACTGATCTACATATTAGGTAACAGCTATGAGAAAGAAATTGAAACAGTTTTTATAAATCTAGAACCATTTGTTTTGTTTTTAAATGACTAGCATTCATTTATACACTCTTTTATAGTGGAGGACATTCTGAATTAATTATCTTAAATATACACAAATTGGAAGTCTTAAAAAAATTTTTTTTATACTAATTTATTTGGAGATAAAGGAGACCACACTAGAGGTCAGATGACAACTTGCAGGCAGTCAGTATTCAGTTCTGGAAATTCAGAATGTCATGACTGATAGTACCTTTGCCCATGAGACCTCTCATACACTTGAGGCTTCCCCGCTCTTCTTCCTCTTCTGAGATGGGTGCAGCCCTGATTGCCATGTAACTATGCAGAAGACCAAGCTGGTCTAAAACTTGTAGTAATCCTCCTACCTCTGCCACCCAAGTGGTGGGATAATAGGGATGCACTGTCATGCCTGACTCAAACACTGTTATTTTTACACATACACAATACTATTATTTATTTATTATTAATAAATAAATAATACATATATGTGTGTATGCATGTATGTATGCCTTTGCTTGGGGTATGTATGTGCCAGTATGCATATGGAAGTCAGAGGACAATCTGCATTTCTAGGCACAGAACTCAGAACCTTTATGTGCTAAGTCACATTGCTGGGCCTCGAAAGAAGAACAGTTGAACTTCTATTTTTTAATTTCTTTTTAAGGATAGCTATCTAAATGTGCATGCATATGTCTCTGTGTACGTATAGTAATATATGTAGTACATGAGTAATATGTAGTACATGAGAAAGTTAAAGAACATTAGTCTTTCTCAGGTGTGTATATGAGAGTGGAGGGATGGAAGGTACAGAGTCGTATTTCTCCAATCTTTCATGAAATTATTTTTTGGTTAAGAGACAGGGTGTCATGTGGCCCAGACTATCTTCCTGCTTCTATTTCCCCTGGTTATTATATGTGCTACAATCTCTGGTTTATGCAGTGGCTCAGGATAGAACCCAAGGCACACACACACATGCTAGACAAATGCTATCTATCTAACCACCCACTCACCCATCCATCCACCTGCCTACATTTGAGCTATATCCCTGACACTATGTATGTATGTATGCATTTTGTATTTGTTTTTTTTTTTTAAAGCCTGCGTTTTCAACTATTTTCATGGTTTAAAAGTATTTACAAAAAATATGCTTGTAAGTTAAAGTAAAATTGCACATACCTGGAAGTCAACAGCTCTTTTATTTGCTAGGTCAGCCTTGTTTCCTGACAAAGCTATCACAATATTAGGACTTGCTTGCCTCTGAAGTTCTTTAACCCAGTTTTTTGCTCTTGTAAAGGACTCCTGGTTAAATAAAGAAAAAGTTATTTGGCACAGGCTCAAAACAGAGTTAAGAAGCAGCTTCTATAAGACAAGGCTGAAAATTTCTAGAGCAGTGGTTCTCAATTGTCCTAATGCTGTGAATCTTTAATACAGTTCCTCATGTTGTGGTGATCCCCGACCATAAAATTATTTTTTTTTTTTCATTTTTTTTTTCTTTTTCGAGACAGGGTTTCTCCGTAGCTTTTGGTTCCTGTCCTGGAACTAGCTCTTGTAGACCAGGCTGGCCTCGAACTCACAGAGATCCCCCTGCCTCTGCCTCCTGAGTGCTGGGATTAAAGGCGTGCGCCACCACCGCCCGGCTCCATAAAATTATTTTTATTGCTACTTCATAACTGTAATTTTGCTACTGTATGAACCATAACGTCAGTATCTGATATCCAGAATGGTGTTAGGTGACCCCCGTGAAAGGGTCAATCATACCCATAATGGGGTTGTGACCCATAGGTTGAGAGCACTGGTCTAGCATGACTCTCTGGGAAGAAAATCCTTAGGACTCCTGTATCAATTAGATCCCTTCATATATATATATCTCACTCACAAAAGCTTTGGCAGAAATGTTATGACTGGCTACAAAGGAATTTCCAAAAATCTTTAACCAAATTCTGAATACTAAGATGATTATTCAAACTGGTTTCAGGGTAGATTTTATACCCACCTCATTTGTGATATCATACACAACTATGGCTGCTTGCGCTCCTCGGTAGTACATTGGTGCTAGGCTATGGTACCGTTCTTGGCCAGCTGTATCCCATATTTCAAATTTTACTGTTGTGTCATCAAGACACACAGTTTGGGTTAGAAAGGCAGCTGAAAAAGAAAATATCTGTGGTAAGTTTATCCTTTTCCTCAACTTTTTGATAAGACATGAATGAAGGCCAGGTTGACCTGGAATTCACTTCCTAGTCAAGGATGACCTTGAACTTTTGATTCCCCTGCCTCTACCAGTCTCCATTGGTGCCACATCATAAGCAGTTTGTCTGGTGCTGGGGATGGAACTTGGGGCTTCATGCATGCTAGACAAAAGCTCTACCAACTGAACCAAATCCCAGACTATCAACTTAAAGAAAAATTCTATTTATTGTGTAATCGATGGATATACACTACTATCAAGAATTAATGTTCTTATTATACTATGGGAGACAAAAGAGAACAAACTCAGGTCCTGCTAAGCGACCTGATAGCCCCAACCCTGTAAACCTAGTAAACTTGCATAAAAGCTAGATAAGTACATTTCTTCATAAAAGACCTTACTGGTGAAATCAGATTAAGTTTTTTCTTACATTTTAAAATTATATGGCAAGCAATGCTTGCCTAGTCTACCCCAAACTTTAGTTTAATACCCAACAAACAAACAAAACAAAAGCTTTACAATTTAAGAAACAGAGAAAAAACTAATACATCCAGTCTTCTGAATCCATGCTTTCAACCAAACATGGATTGAAAACTTTTGGGGGGGAAAATAATGTGCACACAATACTTCTACCACATTGTTATACAGCATTTACATTGTTTCAGGTATTATAAGTACCTAGAGGTGATTGAAAGTAAGAGGAAGGTGCTGATGATGTAGCTTAGTAGGTAGAGTACTTGCCCAGCATATATAAAACTAGGTTAGCTTCTCAGCGGCATGTTAAGCTGGGTATAGTGGTGTATGATGGTAAGCCTAGCCCACTAAGGTGGAAGGCAGGACGACTAGAAATTCAAAATCAATAATGGGTATATAGTTAAGTTCAAGGCCATCCTGGTCCACATGAGGCATCACAAAACCAATCACCCTCTCCTGCAAAAACCCCACAGATGTACACAATTACCCACAAACAATAAACATATAAAGAACGCGTGTTTCCTAAAACCAAGCCCTTACACATATCTAGGCGCGCACGCACACACACGCGCACACACACGCACACACACACACACTCATTGCTTCAGAAGAGATCTGATTTGTCAAAAATCAATATCCCTCTTTAAAATTAATTTTTTTCGTATATTCTTTCTTCGTTGTATAGGCTGGTTTTGTGTGTCAACTTGACACAGCTAGAGCCATCAGAGGAGTCTCAGTTGAGGAAATGCCTCAATGAGATGCAGCTGTAAGGCATTTTCTCAACTAGTGATCAATGGGGAAGAGAGTCCAGTCTCACATGCATGGTGCCATCCCTGGACAGATGGTCTGGGTTTTATAAGAAAGCAGGCTGAGCAAGCCAATAACCAGCTCCCCTCCATGGCCCCTTCATCAGCTCCTGCCTCCAGTCCCACTTGAATTCCTGTTCTAACTTCCTCCAATGATGGACTTTGATCAGAAAGAGTAAGCCAAATAAATCTTTCCTCTCTAAGGAGGATGCTATGGTGTTTTGTTGTAGCAAGAAACCCGAACTAAGACACCCTCCCAATTTCCTCCACATTCTCCATACCCCCAAACTTCACGTTCTCCGCTCAAAAAACTGAAAATCCAGTCAAATCTAAACAAATCCAGTAAGACAAAACAAAACATAAAAAAAAAAAAAACCCCATGAAGTCCATTTTATATTGGTCAACTACTCTTAGGCATGGTGCATATGCTAGAATGTACCTAATACCCAGTGTCACCCACTGGATGAAATTCATTTTCCCTTTCCCCATCATCAACTGAAAAATAGCTTCTTTGTAGTTAGGGATGAGATGAGGCTTTTCCTTCTTGCTCGGGTTCCGTCAGACTTGAATTTATTGTGTCAATTTGCGTTGGGTGGGTTACTAAGTCTAGGGGTCGTAACCCTCCCTGCAATCAGTTACTCCAGGGTTATGGAGGGGCGCTACCTGGAAGGGAATGAGCTAGGAAAGAAGGAGGAGGCTAGGCAGAAGCCCCGTTTATCAGGATCAGGGTTGCTGCTTATATAGCCCCTGGATGAGGGCTTGGGGGGGCAGGGGAACGGGATTCTTGCCGCGTGTGGTCCAGGTCACGTAGGCCAGGAGGTCAGGTGATGATTCTTTGGCCGGGAAGTCTTGAGTTGACACACCTAGTTCTCTGGATAGCTGGAATGTGAGGTGGGTTCCACTAACAGATAGTTGTCCATCAACAGCTTAATTGGGTGTGGGGCAGGTTGTCAATAGAACGATTCTTAACATAATTATGGGTGTGGGGTTCTCTGCAGACTCCCCAGAGTGATGGTACCTGTAATGATTTTTAGGAGGGAAATGGCTCCTTACATTCTTGTGCATGTTGTAGTCTCTGTGAGATCCTATGTTCTTTTTAAAAACAAATTTATTATATTTTTTGTGTGTATAGCTTAGTTGAGAAGACCATTGTGAGAATTGGAGTTTAAACTCAGGTCATTAGATCCTGTCTAATTTAAAATGAAAAAATTATATTACATACACACACACGCAAGCTCTCACTATGTAGCCCTGGCTGGCCTCAAATTTAATGACCCATCTGCCTCTGCCAGACCAGTGTCAGAATTAAAGGTATGCCATGATGCCCAAGGGTCATTTTTTAAAAAAAAATATTTATTTATTTAATATGTATACAATATTCTGTCTGTGTGTATGTCTGCAGGCCAGAAGAGGGCACCAGACCCCATTACAGATGGTTGTGAGCCACCATGTGGTTGCTGGGAATTGAACTCAGAACCTCTAGGAAGAGAGGCAACGCTCTTAATCTCTGGGCCATCTCTCCAGCCCCCCAAGGGTCATTGTCGTATGTTTATTGTGTGTGCTGGTCTATGTGAGAAGATGGTGGGAAATAAACTTGATTTTCTGCAATTCCTCTCCTTCTTTAACTTTGATACTAGAAAATATCCTACGGAATATTCCACTTTAGCCTAGTGTGGCTGCACATGCCTGTAATATCAACATTAGTAGTGTCTGGGGCAGGAGGACTGCTGTCCAGGCCAGCTTTGGAATATCTATTGAGATCCTGAGATGCAGAATGAAATCCTGTCTCAAAAAGCCAAGAATTAAAAGACAGAGGCAGGCATAGCACCTGTTATGTTAGCACTCATAAAAAGGACCATTATAAGCTTGTAGCTAGCCTGGGATACACTGGGAGTTTCAGGACAGCTTGGGCTACAGTGATATGGAAGTCCCCTCTGTATGCTTTGATTATCATTAATGAATAAAGAAACTGCCTTGGCCTGTTAATAGGGCAGAATTTAGGTAGGTGGGGAAAACAAAACTGAATGGTGGGTGAAAGAAGGGCAGAGTCAGAGAGAAGTTATGGAGCCTCCGCCCAAGACAGACACGCTGAAACTCTGCTGGTAGGCCGTGACCTCATGGTGATACACAGGATTAATGGACATGGGTTCAATTAAGATGTAAGAGTTGGCCAGAAATATGTTTAAGCTATTGGCCAAACAGTATTGCAAATAATATGGTTTCTGTGTGATCATTTTGGGGCTGAGCGGTCGGGAACCAACGAATGGCATACTACAACATTACAGAACCCTGTTCAATACCCCCACACAAAACTCCAAAAAGGGAAAACAATGTGTGTAACTAGGAACCAATTCTAAGTCCATGAAGACAACTGTCAATTACTTTACCTTAATGAAAGTTCAGTCCAGTTATCATACAAATTATGTCATAAAAAAATGACCACTTGGCAGGCGCCCGCAGACAAGCAGACTAGCAAGCAACGCAGGCCGCAGGCTGCGGCCAGGACGGGCGGGGACTGGCGCGGTGGAGACTCAACACTGAGAGCAGATCGCCCCACTACAATTAAATCAAAGAGGTAGGCCTTTGGTTGGCGAGGTCCCTGGCAAACAGGGAGCCGGGTCCTGTTCCTGAAGACCCTTCTGAGGGGTGAGAGGGTTCTTGGCCCCCGGCAGGAGCCAGGAAACAGAGCGAGGGCAATTAGTAAGAGAAGCCTCTGGCCAGCAGAGAAACCTGATCCGATTTTAAAAGACCAATTAGATAGCATCGAAAGTAGGAGATGGGCAGGCGCCAAGGCAGAACATCACCAAATAATCTGAAAAACAACATGAAAAAACCAGAATCCAAAGATCTTACAACAGAAGGACTTGAACACCCTAACACAGAAGAAGTGGAAAAAAACTGACTTTATGAAATCAATAGAGTCCCTTAAACAACATGTAAAAAACACCCTTATAGAAATGGATGAGAAGTATAACAAAAAGTTTGAAGAATTAAGTAAATACGTACATGAGACCCTGGGAAACCAAGAAAAAACGAACAAACAGGTAATGGAAACAGTTCAAGAATTGAAAACTGAAATGGAAGCAAGGAAGAAAACACAAATTGAGGAACAGCTGGATATGGAAAATCTAGGTCAACAAGCAGAGGCTACAGAAACAAGCATAATCAATAGAATACAAGAGATAAAAGAAAGAATCTCAGATTCTGAGGACACCATAGAGAAAATAAATGCACTGATCAAAGAAAACAGCAAAGCCAACAAATTCTCATCACAAAACATTCAAGAAATATGGGACACAATAAAAAGACCAAACCTAAGAATTATAGGAATAGAAGAAGGAGAAGAATCACAGCTCAAAGGCCCAGAAAATATTTTTAACAAAATTATGGAAGAAAACTTTCCCAACATAAAGAAAGATATCCCCTTGAATATTCAAGAAGCATACAGAACACCAAACAGACTGGATCAAAGAAAAACATCCCCTCGCCATATAATAATCAAAACACAAAATATACAGGTTAAAGAAAGAATATTAAGAGCTGCAAAGGAAAAAGGCCAAGTAACCTATAAAGGTAAACCGATCAGAATTACACCTGACTTCTCTATGGAAACCATGAAAGCCAGAAGGTCCTGGATAGAGGTACTTCAAAAGCTAAGAGACCATGGATGCAAACCCAAACTTCTATACCCTGCCAAGCTAGTGTTCACTATCAATGGAGAAAACAAGACATTCCAGGATAAGAACAAATTTAAACAATACGTAGCCACAAATCCAGCTCTACAGAAAGTAATAGAAGGAAAATCGCAACCCAAGGAATCCAACAATGCCAACACTGACTACAATAACTCAGGCATCTAGTGAACCTTCACCAGCACAACTCAAAGAAGGGACACACACACAAACTCTACTACCAAAAAAACAATAAGAATAACCGGAGTAAACAACAATTGGTCATTAATATCACTTAATATTAATGGTCTCAATTCACCTATAAAAAGGCACAGGCTAAGAGATTGGATACGAAAACAGGATCCAACATTCTGCTGTTTGCAAGAAACACATCTCAACCACAAAGACAGGCATCTACTCAGAGTAAAAGGTTGGGAAAAGGTCTTTCAAGCAAATGGTCCTAAGAAAAAAGCAGGTGTGGCCGTGCTAATTTCCAACAAAACGGACTTCAAACTAAAATCAATCAGAAGAGATCGAGAAGGACACTTTATACTCATAACAGGAACAATTCATCAGGATGACATCTCAATTCTGAATATCTATGCCCCTAATATAAAAGCACCCACTTATATAAAAGAAATATTACTAGAACTCAAGGCAGACATCAAACCACACACACTAATAGTAGGAGACTTCAACACACCTCTCTCTCCAATGGACAGGTCAATCAGACAGAAACCTAATAGAGAATTAAGAGAATTACTGGAGGTAATGAAACAAATGGACTTAACAGACATCTATAGAACACTCCACCCAAATAGGAAAGAATATACCTTCTTCTCTGCAGCTCATGGAACCTTCTCAAAAATTGACCATATACTCGGAAACAAAGGAAGCCTCCACAGATACAAAAGAATATCAGTGTCCACCTGTGTCTTATCAGATCACCACGGATTAAAGTTAGAAGGCAACAACAATGCTGCCCCCAGAAAGCCGACAAACTCATGGAAACTGAACAATCAACTACTGAACCACACCTGGGTCAAGGAAGAAATTAAGAAAGAAATTAAAGTCTTCCTTGAATTTAATGAAAATGAAGAGACAACATACTCAAACCTATGGGACACGATGAAAGCAGTGCTAAGAGGAAAGTTCATAGCACTAAGTGCACACTTAAAGAAAACGGAGAAAGCATACATTGGGGATTTAACAGCACACCTGAAAGCTTTAGAAAAAAAGAAGAAGCAGATGTGCCCAGGAGGAGTAGAAGACTGGAAATAATCAAACTGAGGGCAGAAATCAACAAAAGAGAAACACAGAAAACAGTACAAAAAAAAATCAATGAAACAAAAAGTTGGTTCTTAGAGAAAACCAACAAGATCGACAAAACCCTATCCAAACTAATTTAACAACAGAGAGAGAACACGCAAATAAATAAGATCAGAAATGAAAAGGGGGACATAACCACAGACACAGAGGAAATCCAGAGAATCATTAGATTTTACTACAAAAGCCTGTATGCCACAAAACTGGAAAATGCAAAAGAAATGGACATTTTTTTAGATAAGTACCATATACCAAAGCTAAACCAAGACCAGGTGAAAGATCTAAATAGACCTGTTAGTCACGAAGAACTTGAAGCTGTTATCAAAAATCTCCCCTCTAAAAAAAGCCCAGGACTGATGGTTTCAATGCAGAATTCTACCAGAACTTCCAAGAAGAGCTAATACCTATACTCCTTAATGTATTTCACAATATAGAAACAGAAGTCATTGCCAAATTCCTTTTATGAAGCTACAGTTACCCTGA
The DNA here is from genome assembly GCF_014885135.2 of Alexandromys fortis. Taxonomy (NCBI): domain Eukaryota; kingdom Metazoa; phylum Chordata; class Mammalia; order Rodentia; family Cricetidae; genus Alexandromys; species Alexandromys fortis. The sequence continues at coordinate 4,965,158 of NW_026068037.1, read as the reverse complement.
TACCAAAACCACACAAAGACCCAACCAAGAAAGAGAATTACAGGCCTATCTCACTCATGAATATCGACGCAAAAATTCTCAATAAAATACTGGCAAAC
>NW_026068037.1:4909741-4963144 GCF_014885135.2 Alexandromys fortis | reverse complement strand
TATGCTCTACTATGTTCATAGCAGCATTCTTTGTAATAGCCAGAACCTGGAAACAACCTAGATGCCCTTCAATTCAAGAATGGATGAAGAAAGCATGGAATATATACATATTAGAGTACTACTCAGCAGTAAAAAACAAGGACTTCTTGAAGTTTGCAGGCAAATGGATGGAAATAGAAAACACTATCCTGAGTGAGGTAAGCCAGACCCAAAAAGAGGAACATGGGATGTACTCACTCATAATTGGTTTCTAGCCATAAATAAAGGACATTGAGCCTATAGTTCAGGTTCTTAGAGAAGCTAAATAAGAAGGAGAACCCAAAGAAAAACATATAGGCATCCTCCTGAATATTAACCTTCATCAGGCGATGAAAGGAGACAGAGACAGAGACCCACATTGGAGCACCGGACTGAAATCTCAAGGTCCCAACCAGGAGCAGAAGGAGAGAGAGCACGAGCAAGGAACTCAGGACCGCGAGGGGTACACCCACACACTGAGACAATGGGGATGTTCTATAGGGAACTCACCAAGGCCAGCTGGCCTGGGTCTGAAAAAGCCTGGGTTAAAACCGGTCTCGCTGAACATAGAGGACAAGGAGGACTACTGAGACCTGAAGAACAATGGCAATGGGTTTTTGATCCTACTGCACATATTGGCTTTGTGGGAGCCTTGGCAGTTTGGATGCTCACCTTACTAGACCTGGATGGAGGTGGGTGGTCCTTGGACTTCCCACAGGGCAGAGAATCCTGATTGCTCTTTGGGCTGAGGAGGGAGGGGGACTTGATTGGGGGAGGGGGAGGGAAAGGGGAGGCGGCGGTGGGGAAGAGACAGAAATCTTTAATAAATAAATTAAAAAAAAATGACCACTTAATTTATTAGGTAGGTGAGAGATGGCTCAGCAGACAGAAAAAAAAATTCTGAGTTTCATTACTGGAACTCTCAAGGAAGGAGAAAATGTCATCCTTCTGATTACTATACCCACTGTGGTGCATGTTCACATGTATACAATAAAAGCAAAAAGGGTTAGAGAGATGGGTCAGTGTTTAAAAACACTGGCTTCTGTTCCAGAGGACTTGGCTTCAATTCCCAACACCCACATGGCAGTTCACGACTGTTTGTAACTCTAGTCCCAGGGTTTCTGATATCTTCAACACAAACATATGTTTAAGCAAAAAAACCCAAACCAAACAAAGAAACAAAACAAAAACAAATCAAAGCACATAATGACACTGGATTTTGATTCTACTCCATGTACTAGCTTTTTGTATCTAGTCTGTTTGGATGCACACCTTCCTAGACCTGGATGAGGGGGGAGGGCTTCCCACAGGGCAGGGCACCCTGACTGCTCTTAGGACTGAAGAGTGAGGGGGAGGGGGAGTGGGAGGGAAATGGGAGGATGTGGAAATTTTTTTTTCCCCCGAGACAGGGTTTCTCTGTGGTTTTGGAGCCTGTCCTGGAACTAGCTCTTGTAGACCAGGCTGGTCTCGAACTCACAGAGATCCACCTGCCTCTGCCTCCCAAGTGCTGGGATTAAAGGTGTGCGTTACCACCAATGTGGAAATTTTTAATAAATAAATAAATTAAAAAATTTAGAAAGACAATTATCTTCAAAATGTTAAAAATGCCAAGTACATACTAAAAATACTAAATACATTAAAAGAACTCAATAACTCAGTAAGAGTTTCTTTCAGAAGCAGTCTAAAATAAATAGCGTTTTCATCTAGACAAACTATGAAAAACACTGAAGTTCTTTCTTAAAAGAGAGCAACTAATCTATTCATAATCATGAAACTAGGAGATCACCCAATAGCAAGGTTCTTAGGAATTCTGACTCTGTGAATAATGCCCACATCACAATAATTTATTAATTAGTATTTTCTCTATAATAAAATTGTTATGCAAAATATTTTAAACAAAGAGATATCAGCTTAACTAATACAGGAGTTCCTGACTGGTGTTGAGTCAGCAGTTGTATAAAGGAACATTGCATAATAAGCAGATGAAACTTCCTGAAATGTGAAAGGGTTCCTTCCATGAACTGCAGGAAAAACACACCACTGTCCACTTAGTAGCCAACCGTGCTCACCTCTCCTTCTGTCACTCTTGTTATGTGCTCCCAAAGTTCCCTACATGATGTTTCACACTTCCTTCTTTTGGTGCTGGGGATTGAACACATGCTAGGCATATTCACATAGGCAGAGCATAAGCTCTACATCTGATCAACTGTCTTACTGACTTACCATTTTAGTTGTTTTGTTTAGAGATAGGGTCAATACAATTCTATTGTATTGCAGACTTGACTCAGCTCCTAAAAATTAGGCATTACAGGTATGAGCTAAACACTGGCTGAAACTGTAACTACTGAGTCTGGAAATACTCAATATAAAACGTAAGAAAAAGACACTGTACTCCACCGAGAGGGGGGAGAAAGCATTCAAACTGATGGCATCAAATGAATGCCAAAATCGAGTTAATCTCTTCTATAACTGCACCAATTAAACACAGAAGCAACAGAAAAACTACAGGAACTGATTCTACTCCACCCCAAGATGGTTATTTTTAATGCTCAGGATAGAACTCCTGGCTTCACTCATGGTTAGCCACTCTACCACTAAGCTACATCCCCAGGTATCCAAGGTAGGTATCAAATTCAACTAAAAATTACTTTTTATCAGAATTAACAAAAACAAAACAAAAATCCGTAATACTATTGGATTTAACTATACAAAAATCTGAGACTCCTAAGTTTTGAAACATCCAAATGCACAGGCAAATAAACTCAGAAAAATTCCTATGGTGAATGTGAAGTGAATTTTAGTGTGTAAAAAGCTCCTATAAACTGAGCATGGTGCCACCTGCCTGTAATCCAAGCACTTGGGAGGATGAGACAAGAGGACCTGAAGTTGAAGGTCAATTTCACCTACACAGGTAGACCCTTTCTCACATCAAAAGTCCCAAAATATGCTGGCAGTTGGTGTCTGGGGTCACCAACTGGTGACCTCAAAATATACTTCCGTTCCGCATACAGCACAAAGCTCAAACTGAACAAATAATCCAGCGATTAGAAGCACTAGCGGCTCTTACAGAAAACCCAGTCTGTATACTGTTCACCAAAACACAAAAGCAACTGAGATTATTAAAAACTGGATGACCCGGCCATGGTGGGACATCCTTTACTACCAGTATTCAGGAGGCAGAGGCAGGTGGACCTTCGTGAGTCTGGGACCATTCTGGTCTACACAGTGAGCTCCAGAGCACTCAAGGCTACATAGTGAATCCTGTTTCAAGAAAGAGAGATGGATGGACTAGACTGAAGAGTGGCTCCACAGTAGAGGCCTGGGTCTAATCTTTCATACTGCAAAGACGAAAAAAGAGAAAGAGAGGAATGAACCCATATGCTTATGACCTTGGCAGTTGAGAAGCAGAGACATGAGGGTCTCCCTTCCATAGCATGGCTTCCTGAGTGCTACAATGAAAATTATGTAAAAAGTTCTTTAAGGCAGTCAACTAGTTAGGGGACAAAAGCTAGTCATGTTATCGCTTGAAAATTACCATATGGGGGAAACCTGCGAATGCATGGATATGGTTTTAAAATTAGTCTTAGGCATTTAACATTTAGTGCCTTATACTTGATCTATCATCCCGACACTAGAAAGGCAGGAGGACTGCCTCAAGTCCAAAGTTAGCCAGGATTACACTGTGAGCCTTGTAGGTTATCTACCTCCCAACCCCTACTCCACGAGACAGGGTTTCTCTGTATAACAGCTCTAGCTCAGCTTGGTCGTAGAGCTCCACCTGCCTCTGCCTCCTGAGTGCTGGGATTAAAGGCATATGCCACCTTGCTCACCTGCTGAGCCTTTTCTTTTTAAAATTCAAAACCAAACCAAGTCAGCATTTCAACTTTCAGGTGTGTAATACTAATGAAGCAGAATAAAGGTATGCATAATCCAAAATAACGGGGTTGGAGAGATAGCTCAGTGCTTAAGGGCACTGTTAGTTCTTCCAGAGGACTGGGGTTCAACTCCTCCAGCCATGCAACAGCTTATAATGTCTAATTCAAGTTCCAGAGATCTAACACCCTTCTATGGTCCCCATAGGCACTATGTGAAGACATACATGCAGGCAAAGCACCCATGAACACCAAAAAAAGAAAAGAAAAAGAGATTGTTAAAACTTATTAACTAGGGGTCAGAGATGTAGCTCTGTTGCTAAAGTGCTTATCCAGCATGCACCAAGTCCTAGGTTCTATCCTTAGCACTAAAACAACCAACCAAATAAACAAATACAAAACAGGGCATAGTGGTACACACTTTTAATCCCAGTAGTGAGAGCTGGGGAGGGAAACAGAAACAGAAGTTCCAGATCACTCTAAAGTATAGAGTTCAAGGCCAACCTAGGCTACTATGTATGACCCTGTCCCAAAACTAAACCCAACCCAATCAGGCTGCATGTATGCGAGCACACAGGTATGCTAATGTTAAACCTGTGATACTAATGAGGCCAAATGAACTGTTTTCTTTCTCTGGTCCTTTCCTCACTCCTGAAACGACACCAACAGGAATTTTTGTTTTATACTACTTCATGAACTGATGCAGGTAAAAATGTTCATACTATTGCTCAGATAGTCTACTTTCTTTCCTCTCTCTCTTTTGCCTTTATAAAGCGTACTAAGAATATGCTTCATGCTTTTTAACTTTTAGGGTTGTTTCTTTCTAAATTAGGATCTTGGCTTTAATTATATTTCTCCTATTAGATGAAGCACCCAACTATCAATAGGTATTTACTAGGTACTGACTTTATGCCTGGTTTTGCACTTAATGTCACATCACAGTTCCAGAACCCAGACATCTTTATGGTCCTAAGCACAGCCCTTAAGCAAACCGGTGCTTTTAAGAGTAGAAATTCAACAGCAACCATGTGACTTGATCTAGTTTCCTCAGGGAATGTGTTATTGAATTCAGTCATGAGATGCAGCAGAAAATGCTACATGGGAGGCACAGACATTTCCTGTTTGGGTTTTGACTACTCTCCTCTCTGTAGCACTATTTATGCCTTACCCATCCCCCTTTTCTCTATCCCTTCTTCCCCCACTATATGCCAAGAACAACATAATCCCGTGACAACTGATGTCTCACTCACCATGCATTCATTTGGGCCCACAAAAAGGTACTAACAACAATCACAGGAATTAGTCACAATTTACTCATCTTGATTTCACATGTATTTTCAGTCAATTTTCTTTACATGAGAAGGGAAGAGAAAAAAAAAACAAAAGGGGGTAAGATAAGAAAAATAGCAAAGGGGAAAGAAAAGTAGAGAATCAAGAAAAAGTAGAAACAAAGATATAGACTTTGAAGGAACACTAGTAAATACCTTGATGTTAATTCCTAGTGGACCAGAGGGAGGGGGTAGTATTAATAAAGCAGAGATATTTTGAAATGTTGAATTAATGATCTTGCTTGTCACCTAATTAAGTATCTGTTGCCTATTATCACATTTCATAATATTTTGCTTCCTGGTCTGTTTATCTAGTAATACATTTTTTCCTTGTAGTAAAAAAAAAAAACAAAAACAAAACAAAAAACCCAAAAAAAACAACCCAAAAAAAACAAAACCAAAGTCAAGACTTAGTAGTGAACATACACCACAAAAAAATTTTAAGCGGTTTTAAAGTTAGGCTTAAACAGTTTACCTATATGTGGAAAAAGCCTACAAAGCACTTTAGCACTCATTTTGTTTTTCAGGACAGGGTTTCTCAGTAGCTACGGAGCCAGTTCTAGAACTCTATTGAACAGGGTAGCACTGTACACACAGAGATCCACCTGCCTCTGCCTCCCGAGTGCTGGGATTAAAGGCGTGCGCTACCACTGCCCCGCTTGCGCATACCTTTTATTACAAGTTGAGAATTTAACAAAAGAAAAAAAAAGTTATGAGGTTGGGAGCTGTTTAAGAGCCTCTGTAGAGGACCTATATTGGTTCACAGCACCCACATGCAGTTCACAATCACTAGTAACCGCAGTTGGAGGGTATCCAATGCCCTCCTCCTTCCGTTCTCCTCCAGCACCAGGCATGCAGGTGGATATACACATTCAAGCAAACAAAATACTCATACATATTTTTAAAATCTTGAAAAATAAACAAAACCAGGGTTTTGCTATGTAACTAACTATGGCTGGCCTACAAGGGAGACCAGATTGGCCCTGAATTTGGCAATAATCCACCTGTTTGTGGCTCTTGAATGGTAGGATTACACTACCACACTCAGCAGAGACAGGGAAGAAAGCACAAATAAGGAAGGTGGGTGGTGGCACACACCCCTATAATGTCAGTACTTGGGAGGCTGGGATGTGAGGATGTTTTGAGTTCTGGTCCAAAACAACAACAAATTAACCCCCAAAATCTATCCAATTAACAGGAATTAAGTCTAGATACCCATAGAAACTAGCAATGTTCTAAGGGAGAAAACTTTTGAAAAAGTTAGGAACCCTTGTAACCATATGTAAGGATCACATTACAAACATATGAAGATGACATCTACTACTGGATTGTAACCTGAAACTGCAAACAGAAAAGCAGGGTAACACTGGAGCTGGGGACATAGCTCACTCAGTAGCAAAGTGCTTTGCGTAACTTATAAACACTATGTTAGGTTTGGTCCCTAGCACTGTGAAGGTGTGTGTGTGTTTGTGCTCGTGCGTGAGAGTGTAAAGGTAGCTAAGAAAAAAAACAAGAAACCACAAAAATGAGATGGCAAGACAGTAAAGAAAGTACGATAAAAAAAAAAAAAAACACTGATAAATTTTAGCATTTAACAAAGAAGATGGAACAGTCATAGACCATTCTAAAGAAAACTAAGAAAGTTCTTCTGCTAAGACTTCACAGTGAAGACTGTCTGTGCCACGAGGCCTACCAGCAATGGTGTTACATTACATTTTTCTTATACCATGACTGGCACTGTAACTTGAGCTCTATCTTCCTTCCTGGTACTTTCATAACACTCACGCTTCAACTCAGCTCTTTTAAGGGAAAACCTAGGCTGAAATAAACGTAAAAAGCCAGCTTGCTACAACTGAGTCCAAATTCCAAGGACCCACATGGTGGAAGGAGAACAACTCCTGCAAATCATTCTCTAATCCCAACATATGCAACCATAATTTGTAAAATAATGTACAGCTGTAAGAATTGCAAAATGGAGATGAGCAGGAAAAGAGTGGCCCTGGAGGACCCACTGGAAACTTACCATTATCTTACTCCCTCCTGTTTCTTAAGAAAGGGTGTCATTATGCAGTCTTGGCTGGCCTGGAGATGAGTCTGTCTCTGCCTCCAGAGTGCTGGGATTAAAGGCATATGCCACTGCACCCAGCCTTCTTACCTCCTTTTTCTAAAACAAAGCTTTTGAAAATACCTTCACATTATTTTCTTTAACTGATACATAAAAGAGGAGTAACTTCCAATTATTCAATTACACAGCACAATGCTTTTTATGTGTACTGATTTTCTAGTCTCAACTTCTTGCAAAAAACAAAACAAAAACAACAAAAGATGCACGTGCACACTTATATAACAATGGTTGCACAGAAGGACCTGCTCTGAGTCAATCGCAAAAACCTTACACAAACTATTTACGTTACTGCCGTGCTTCCCTCAACTATTAATGTTTTTATACAACCATGCTAATGTACTGACGAAACCTGGAAATATGTAGTCTAAATTAAATCCCATGAGTGCACATGGGATGAGTGGGGTACCCTGTCTCAATAAATCGTTTCTGTAAAGTAATATCTTTCTGAAACTTAAAAATTAGATACAAATGCAATTAAGTTCCCAAATATACTCCTGTTATTTTATTTTTTCAAACATAACCTCCATCCCAGTGCTCTGTCATTTCAGTAGTAGGAGTTGAAGCAAGAGAATTGTGATATGAAGACCAGCCTGGATTATACAGCAAGACTGTCTTAAAAAATAAAGGGAAGGAGGGAGAGGCAGAGAGAGGTTTGTAAAATACCGGGATTATCTTTAAAGTCCAATATATGACCAGATCTAAAAAACCAAACAAACAAACAAAACAAAAACAACAAAAAAAAACCTCAGTTACTTTGGAGGAAGATTCAAAATTCAAGTCCTGCTCTGAGACAGTGAGTTGAAAGACAGCTAGAACAATTGAAGGAGACCCTGTCTCAGAATGAAAATGAGGAGAAAAAACACTGTCTGGGTTTTAACTCAGTGACAGAGCACTTGTTCAGTTCTCACCACTCCTTAGTGGTAAGGCTCTAGGCTCAATCCTTAATGTTAACAATACAAAAAGAAAAAAAGTCCAGTATGCAATACCAATAAAAATCTCTTCTTGAGCCAGGCAGTGGTGGCATATACCTTTAATCCTAGTGCTTGGGAAGCAGAGGCTACCGGATCTCTATGAGTTCAAGGCCAGCCTGGTCTAAAAGGTGATTTCCAGGATAGTTAGAGCTGTAACACAGACACCCTGTCTTGAAAAATCAAAATCTCTTCTTGATGGATTAGCTATTAAATAGCTCGACTTTATGCTTACATCAAGCTAGTTGATAACTTAAAAACAAAAACCTGTGCCAGCAAAATGGTTGTGGGTGTTTGCCATACATACAAGCCTGATGACTGGAGTTCCATCCCTAGAATACACAGTAAAAGAAAGGAGCTGATTCCCCAAATTAGTCCTCTCCAACACAGAGCACCCACACTGACACATACAAAAAAAAAAAAAAAAAAAAAAAGCATAAACTTCTCAAACTGAGCCAAGAATGTAGCTTAGGTGACCTCATCTCAAAAACATACCAATCACAAAAAGTTTCTTGAATTATTACTTCCTTTTTATAGAGACATGACCTCATACCTACTACATATTTGAAGCTGGTGTTGAACTTGTCCTCTCTGCCAACTCCCAAGTGCTTGGATTATAGGTATGAACCATTATATTCAGCTAAAACAGGTAGTAGATCGCAAGTGATTTCAAGTAGAACAGTGTTTGGAGATAGGTAATGAATTTCAGACAACCTACTATGCCTAATATACAACACAACAGTCAAGTGAACAAAGACAGTTCACTAGCTCAGAGCTCCTTAGTCAATTTAGGCAGCTTTGAATACTTTAACAGCACCACCCTAACCCTAACAAAATTGAGACAGGGAAAAAATTAACAATCATGATTCATAATGATTCTTTGCATTAAATAATCTTGACCATACTAGGTGTGTATATGCATGTGACCATCTTTTGGGGTACAGGGGAGGGGGGGAGTACTGAAACTAAGACCTTATGAATGCTAGGCTATATAGCCCCATATTTTTTTTTTTTTTTTTTTGATACAGGGTCTTAATATGTAACCCTGGCTATCCTGGAATTCACTATGTAGACCAATCTGGTCCCAAACTCAGATATGCCTGCATCTGCTTCCCAACTGCAGGAATTAAAAGTGTGCACCATCATAAGCAATTTAAACAAACACCTGGGGTTGGAGATGTAGCACATCGGTGGAGCCTAGAAGGCATGAGGTTCTACGTTCAATCTCTAGTACTGTAAGCAAAATAAAACATCAATAAGGTGTTCTTTAGAAACCCTTATCCAATTCAATACTCTCATTTATAAAATGTGTAAACAGGGCCCATGTATTTATAAAGGACATAGAATTACAATCAATCCTACTCAATATTTCAATTATACAGAGTGAGGACTGATAATACAATTACTGAAACATCAACTCCTTAGTTCCTAAGTGCACAAACTAGTATGAAAATTCAAATTTTTACCAACATCTAATACAACCTACACAGATATAAATGTCCTAAGAGAAAACACTACTATTCATAAAGATAATATCCTTTCACTTAAAACCAATGGACACTGTACACTAACTTTATCTTTGTAGTAAAAAGCACAAGAAATTATTTGTGATGGCTCATACCTATGGTCTCAGCACTCACGGAAGCTGAGACAGGAAGATCATTGCAAGTCAAAAGCTGCCTGGGCTACAGATAGACAGCATCTCAAAGTCTAAATAAGAAACCAAACAGCAACAACAAAAACCTAAAAACAGTAAAAAAAAAGCATCTTTTTTCAGAAAGCAAAACAATAGAATAAATCAGGTCCAGCTCTCAAGAGGACCTGGAACTCACGGCCAGTCTGACCTACCCTTGTTTCAGATAATAACCCCATTTCCCACACTGGTATCTTTTACCATTTTCTTAAAAAGTAGCTTTAACAAAAACTAGGATATGGTACTGGTACACACTATCGTCTCAGTTTGAGTTCCTGTCCTGACTTCCTTTAGCGATGAAAAGAAATATGTAAGCCAAATAAGCCCTTTCCTTCCCAACTTTTTGATCTTGATATTTCACTGAGGGAATTGAAACCCTAACTAAGATGGTCTCAGTATGCAGCAGTGGCTTGCTTTCTGGTGGCTGGGATTTAAAGGTGTGTGACTACACGCCACACTCACATTGTTAATGGTATTTTGACACAACGTCTCATGCAAAGCTGGCTAGCGTCAGACTCATAGCCTATGAAAGTCTGAACTTCAATTCTCTTGCTTTCACCTCCCAATTCAGAGGGATGCACCTGCCCCTGCCTTTTCACGCTAGGATTAAAGGGATGCACCACCATGCCTAGCAACTATACATTTTAGTAAGACACTTTATTGTCTAAGTCAGTTGGTCTTAACCTTCCTATTCCTAATGCTATGATCCTCATGTTGTGGTGACCCCTACCCACCAAAAAATTATTTTGTTACCACTTCATAACTGTAATTTTGCTACTATTATGAATTTCAATGAAACTATCATATATCTGACCCTTCTGAAAGGATCATTTGACCCCTGATGGGGTTTTGACCTATAGGTTGAGAACCATTAGCCTAAGTAAAGAAAGTCTGGGCTTAAAGTTCTTACCTCTGTAAGAGAAACCAGTACTCCTAACTGCTTAGCCATCTCTGCAGGCCCTACTTAAACAAAACTTTAATATCCTAAATCAACTACTAAGCAGCTATCACCCAAAATATTATTATATAACATATCAACAATGCTAGAAATGACTCAGCAAAAAAGCTAGATTGGTGTTTAAATGCACTTATTAAGTATTTATTCTCCTGTCACTTAAGACATTAATTAAGACATCTGTTTTCATTTCAGGCAAGGCACTGTTATTTCTGTTTCACGTAAGAGGAAAATAAACATGTGACTTCCCTAACCTAACAAAAGTAGTATTTGCTAGAGGAAGGATTTAAGATAAAAACATTGTGTTAAAAATGACTCAGGCTTAGAGACACACGTACCTTAGTTGGTAGTATGCTTTTTCTATCACACATAAAATCCCCACAACCACAAACATAGGGTACAGTGGCCTACCTGTAATCTCTACATTCAGGAGATAGGCAAACATTTAAGGTCCTCTACAACTACCTAGTTCAGTTCTAGGCCAGCCTAGGATACATGAAACCTATTTTACAAATGCCCCCCTGCCCCAGCCCACCCCTAAAAAAAAAAAAAAAGCCTATGAAATAAAGTCTTGTTAGGTTTGAGACCCTATCTCACAAACAAAACAGGTGAGGCACAGTGACTAGACCTGAAACTCTAGCACTTGTTGGCTAAAGCAAATAGGATCACTAAGAGTTCATGGGCAGTATGAGAACCAAGGCAAGACCTTGTCTTGAAAAGAAGACTTTCCTACTTAAATAAACAAGATGTTTCAATTTTGTGTTTTGCTTTCCTTTTCTGAGATAGGCTCTCACTATGTCACAGCCACTGGTTTGAAACTCACAATCCTCCCTCTTCAGGTTCTGGAATGCTGGAATGCTAAGCTTGTGCCAACCACCCCATCTAGCTTGTTTTAAGTTTTTCCACATTAAATATTGTTTAAGCCCCCAAACCATGCTGGCCTGGTAGTGTACACCTGTAATCCAAATAATGAGGAGGCAGAAGAGTAAGTTTATAAAAATTTCAGATAGCTTAGGGTACAATACCTTGTTTACAAATAAAATAAAACACCAAATTAAAGTATATTTTAAAGTCCAAGTTCTGCTGAAAGTTTTTTCTTCCCTGCATGATCTAATTAGTTATTCAAAATCACATTTAGAACAAACATTTATTAATGTAAATGATTAAAAGGAAAAGAAGAATCTCACCCCCAATGGTACTCTCTTGAAATTCATGAAATTGGCCCTTCACAAAGCGAAGCACCAGGCTTGATTTGCCAACAGCAGACTCTCCTAGAAGTACCAGTTTGAACTGGCATATTTTATTCCCAGTATTTGGCCCATTGGGTCTTGTTGCTCCTCGATTAGCCATGTCCAAATTTGAAAGAAGTCCCTAATTTCAGATTTCTAAATGAACTTCCAGGATGCAAGGTATCAATTTTGTTTTCTTTCTGGAGAAAATACCTGTGGAGATACAAATAACAATTAAATAAGCAAATCAAAACTAAGTAAATCAGTTATTAGTCACTTTTAGTCAGTTTAATACAAGAGTACTGAAATGACCAAGTAGACAGCCAGTGTCATTTAGTTTCATCACTTTTCAAGGGAAATAGTGTCATACGATTTGAGCCTAAAATCACCTCAAATTAACCTTCAAAAGAAGGGTGAAAAGTCTAAAGAAAAAGAGGAGAGCTGGACAGTGATGGCTCATGACTTTAATTCCAGCACTTGGGAGGCAAGGCAGAGGTGGGTGGATCTCAGTGAGTTTGAGGCCAGCCTAGTCTACAGAGTAAGTTCTAGGACAGCTAGGACTGTTCCACAGAGAAACCCTATCTTGGGGGAGTCGAAGAAACGAGAACGCTTGGAAGAAGAGAAAGTAATAGAATTTATATATCTGTATGTCATGAAAGCAGAAAGGAGACAATCTATAGAGAGGAAGGGTATGAGAGAGAACAGGGAAGAATGACACAAATGAAAACATTACCTGTAACCCACCTCTTTGTACGTTAACAACAACTTAATAAAAAAAAAAAGAGGCCAGTGGGGTGTAGTAGCAATGTCAATTCCAACCTTGGGAAGGCTGAAGCAGGAGCTCAAAGCCACAGACAACATGTAAGACCTGACTGCAAAGCAAAACAACTAACCTTCAGCAATTTGACTTTGGGGTTGAAGACTAGTAGAGTGCTTGCCCAACAAGTAGAAGGCTCTAGGTCCAAAACAAACAAATAAAAATTAAAAAAGACTTGACTTTTATGCTAATTAGTATTTTAAATACTTAATACATCCACTGAACAGTATCAAGTACTCTTATAAATGAGGAAACAGGTACTGAAAGGTTAAGTAACTCCATTGAGGTTACAGAGCAATTTGAGAGGTCAATAAGAATCAGGGCTTTGGGCGCTGAGAGGTGGCAGTTTAGTCTGAGCACTGCTATTCTAGGCGACAGGACCTCAGCTTGTAGGGTGATTCACAACCACCTGTAATACCAGTTCTGGGAGATCTGACATCCTCCTCTGCCCTTCTTGGGCACTAGCATTCACATGCACACGCCAACAGACATATTAACTAAAACAACAAAAATCTTTAAAAATGAAGAAAAAATCAGGTTCTAATGTCATACTATTTGGATTAAATTGATTTTGCAGAAAATTATGCTAGTAAATGGAAAGCTTTTAGAAAATCATCGAATTTAATATTTGAAGGCCTCCATTAAGTGATATATTTTTCACTTAATTGTAATTCCCAAACACCAAGTATTTTTTAACTCCCAAGTTTATGTGCCTGACTGATAAGGATTTCTCTATCTGGTAAGATTAGGCATGAGTTATTTCCTTACAGCAATTTTGGAGGGTAGTTTTTAGGCTAACAATATATGTATTATCTGTTTAACATTGCATTTGGAAAAAGCCTGAGTGACAGTCTCCTCCCCTCCTCTTTAGAGAAAGTAGCACAGGATGGTGATCTTCCCACTTCAAGTTCTTAAGATCTGCACCAAGACACCCAGTTTGTTTTGAATCTTGGTAGAACTGGCAAATATTTAAAACAACCTTTTCAGTTCACTTACAAGTCAACTTTGATAGTTTAGTCGAAACTTTTTTTTATCAATATATGGAACCTAGATGGGGCAACCCCAGTACCCAGGAACCTGGAGGAAGAGGGGCTGTGAAGTGTTCTTGAGGCTAGCCTGGGCTACATAAAGTCCTTGTTCCAGAAAAAGGGAGAAAAAAAAAAAATCACTGAGTAAGGCACTTGCAGTACAAGCACGGGTTTGGATTCTGGGAACCATGTACGGTGAAAAGGTGAGGACCAAGACCTGAGATTGTCCATTTGATCTCCACACAAATGTTCACCTTCACACAGGTATACATACACATACATCCAAACTAAAATAAACGTAACTTATAAGCTTATTAACAACAAAACTCAGCAAGGATTCCCCCCCCCCAAATTCTCTGCCCCAAAGCAGCTACATTTAATTTATACTTCAGGTAAGAAATTTGTACTCCCCATAAAATTTGAGTTGTTACATGGAACACTCTTGATAATGGCATATCTACCAATAAATACTGACACATTTATAGATGAAAAGATATTTAAGCTGCTTCTAACCAAGAGAACACAAAACTACCATTCCAGCCTGGCATGATGGAGCTTGCCTGTGGTCCTAGCACTTGGGAAGCTGAGATAAAAACATGTCCACCAGAGATATCAAAGCCTTGTCCCCCCTCCCCCCCAAATAGATGTGGTTGTTGGCCAGGGGTGGTGTACTACTTTAATCCCAGCATTGGGCAGGCATATCTCTGAGTTTGAGGTCCCTCTGGCCTATAGAGCAAGTTCTAAGACAGTTAAGCCACAGAGGAAAACCCCGTCTCGAACCCCACCCTCCAAAGACTTGGCAGTTCAAGATTGTTAGTGCCATCACTCTGGGTCCAGAGGAAGATGGACGAATCTCTGCTGAGTTTCAGGTCAGCCTGGTCTACATGCATGTTTCAAGCCATCCAGAGCTACACAGCGAGAGCTTGTCTCAAAATAAATAAATATAGCTCCCATTTCTTCTAACCCACAAAACCAAATTTTAAAGTCTAAACCTGGCTATGCCAATTTCTGCCAGAGCAAAGTTTTACTTTCCAAATCTTGATATCCATTATATTCTACCATTGCATAGTTACTGTAAAATTAAGACAACAGATGTAGTTTGTAATACAGTGCCTTCTAAGTACACGGTGTTTGAAATCGGCAATTTAAATGGCTTCTTGATGAGATAATGATGTAGATCAATAGACTGTCATGCACCAACACATGTCCAGATACATTTTCAGCTTAAATATTTCCCAATAGTTCCTTACCTACAAAACAATAAATACAGGGCAAAACTTGTTCCGAATGTCCTTGCTGCTTCCAAATTTTCAGGGCAACATCAGATTCTCACAGAAAAACTGAACAAAAATTCGTATTTAGTTTTGCTTTGTGAAGTATTCCCTCCCCTCCCCACCCCGTCTTTTTTGAGACACAGTCTTGTAGCCTAGGCAAGCACAGGGGCAAGTTAGGGATAGCCTGGAACTCCGGATCCTCCTACCTCAGCTTCCAGAATGCTGGGATGACAGGTGGGTGCCTCCATATTCAGCGCCTTTTAAAGTTCAAAGCTACTGAATCTTTACTTCCAAAGACCTCAAACAGGAAATAAGCCAAATTATAAACATACACACATTGACCACGGTATCAATGCTAAAAATTAAGCGCAAGGGCTGGGAGTAGCTCACGGGAGCTCCTCCTGAGCACACAGTTTGAGTTCAACCCCCGGCAACACACACACACACACACCACGGCGCGCTACTTACAACCCTTTGTACTTATTACTTGTACTTCTTATCCGGCAGCACAAACCTCTTCCATATTATGCATATTAAATCTCGAAAAATAGTAATTATTTTATGCAGTTCTTATCTTCTACTTAAAAAAAAATTACCGAGTCCTTAAATTGTGCCGGGTACTGTTGTGCGTACTTTGCTCACAACCCTACGGGTTCACATTTTAGGTTAAGAATGATCTGAGCAGTCCTGATTATCCCGAGAGACGTACACAGAGATAGGGATTTTGTTGTTTGGTTAGTTAGCTTCAAGGCAACTGATTCAGCACTTTGAATCCACTTCAGTAAAGCAAAACTAAACATGCAAAGTGCGACAGTCAGAGCTTTAAACTTCTCAAAGTGTCAGGATGTTAACCTGCTTGCAGGGAACCCCGCGGCCTCGGTTCACCGCCTCCCACGGAAGAGACAGGAGGATCCCACCATTCGCACAGCTCGACCAAGCCAGTAAGAGGTAGGCGGAGCTCCCCAACCCCACCTGCTGTAGGCCTGGATTCCGGGAGCACCCGAGAACCAAGTCGGGGTGCCGGGCCCAGCAGCCCGGCCGGGCCCAGGGTCCGTGCTCCTAAGCCACCCACTCAACCCCGCCGCGGCCCGGCCAGGAGGGAGACCCCGGGACCGGGCCGGACACCGCCGCGGCCGACGGCGCCATCTTGGGAGAGGGTGCCACCGCCTCTCCCTCGGCGGGTGTCCGCATCCCGGGCTCGGAGCCGCCGGCAGGATGAGTCTGGAGCTGAGGCCCCGCAGTGGCCGGGCGACCCCGACGGCGGCTCACCTGGGGCGCGGCTCCCGGCAGCGAGGCCACGCACGGCGCGGAGGTCGGAGGCGCCGCAGCGGCAGCCGCGTCGCCCGCTCGCTGCTTCTCACACTGGCCGGCGCGGGGTGGGCGCCCTGAGTCGCCCCTGCCGGGCCGCGTCTCCGCCTCTCCGCTCCGCCTCCGTCGGTCCTCCTCCTCCGCCGTCGCCGCGCTCGAGTTCCGACTTCTTCCTCCTCCTCCCTCCGTCTCCTCCCCTCGCCGCCGAGCTCCTTCCCGAACCAAAACACAAACACTCAGGTCCAGCGAAGAAACCACTTCCGCCGGCTCCGCCACGTAGCCGCACGCAGCAAAGTACGCCGTGTGGTCACTTCCGCCGTCGCTGCACCAGAGGCCCCGCGGAGGCCTCCCAGGGGGCGGGGCCTGCGACACGTGACTCGCCAGCCCGACCTCGCCTCCGCCCTCTGCTCGCAGGCTGGAGCGCGGGTCCGGCCCTCTAAGGCTGCCTTTAGCGGAGCAGACGACCTCTTTTGGCTCCCCCGGGTCGGAGCGGCTGGACGGAAGGGGCGGGGCTTGCGTCACGTGGCCTCGCCCGCAGTCCCTGCCCGACCTGCTCAGAGCCCAGCTCAGCCTTATCTACCAGCCCCGCCCTCAGGAGCGCCATTGTTATCTGGGCCGGCTGCGCTCGGCGGGGGCTGTGAGGCGTGGCGGGAACCTGAAGGGCGTGGGCCATGCCTGAGTCACGTGGGTCTCTTCAGGACTGGCTCTTACTCCCCACCTCCATTCTCGGCCAGGCGGCAGTGGGGCGACCTGACTTTGTGGCGAGATTCTCTCTGAGGAGTCACTCCCAGACTAGTCGAGGTAGAGGTCTTACTCTCGCGTGGTGGGATTAACAACTCAGCAAAGGAGTTTAGGTGAGCAGCTTGTGTGTCCCTGGAAATGCCCCGGCTCCTCCGAGAATGGGTGTTGGACCCTTTCCACTCGAAAGCTGCCTTTAGACAGCAAACCTTAGTAGAATAACTCACCTTTATTGAGAGTTTACCAGTATTTCGCAAGGAAAGGGGCAAACTCTAATAATTGCGTTTATTCAGAATTTACCTTTGACTAAACACTTTGAGTCCGTCTTTCTGAAACAAACATACAGTTTAGGATCAGATCCCACCACACCCAACCTTTGCAAAGCTGTGTCTCTGCTCCTAGCAGCCCGGATTCAGGTCTTGTTTGTAGAATGACTTAGGTAGGCAAGTAACTTGGCCAAGATCACTGCCTGTTTGGTGATGAAGATGCAGTTTATCCTGCAGCCGGCTCCAGGAAAATAGTTCTTAAGTCTAGGAAACAGCAGCCAAAGATGTTCATGGCAGTCCACAGCACACTTCTTTAAGACATTCTTAATCGTCACACTGTCAGGGCCAAAAGAAACTCCACTCCCCCATATTCTGGCTTCTGTTTACCAAAGGAGCCTTTGCCTCACCTCTACAAGGGACAAAAGGCTACGTGTGGTGCCAATTAGCATACCAAAGCACATACTGGCCTCCAGACTCTCCGTACCAGTGGTTCTCAGCTCTTCTTACCCCGCCCCCTACCCTAAATTCTGCTCACATGCTTCCCTCTCTAACCCTATTTTGGCCTTCTCTCTCCTTCCCTCCCTCCCTCCCTCCCTCCCTCCTCTCTCTCCCTCTCCCGCCTCTCTCCCTCTTCTTCCTCCCTCTCTTCCCTCTCCCTCTCTCTCCTGCCTCCCATGGCCCCCTCTCTGTTGTCTCCTCTTTTGGTTTCCTTTGCCCACACCCTCACTCCATGGCCTGCTTCAATTTGCTGGCCTTGTTCTGTCTGTCACTTTCCCTGCTCTGGACTTTTCCAGATGCTTCTGACTCTGTTATTTCCCTTATATCCACAATAAAAAAGTTTTCAACCATACCTTGTAGTGCTTATGTCCTCATTTAATTCATCTGGTGACTAAACCCAGGAGGGGCATATATGTGCCCCCTCCCAAGCGGCTCAGCCTCTCCTAACTGAACCAAGTTTCTGATTTGGCTCTCCTAAGGTCATTTGTTTCTGCTGGCTTCTGTCACTCACAATATTTGACTCCAAATTTTAGAGTCCATCTCCTCAGCTACCTTTCCCCTTCACTTGCTCTAGCCATTTTGTCTTTTCTCTACAACTTGGTGTCTTCTCAGCCTCTCTGGCTCCTGGAGCCTACTACACTTTCCTGGGTGCCAGTCACCTGGACATCTCTGCACTAAGACACTTATCCCTTGCAAAGTTTCTGCACCCTGATGTAATAATTCAAATCAGACCAAATCAAACTGAATTAGAAAAAGCCCAGGTTTAATGGATACCAAGGCTCCCAGCTGGCCTTCTAGCCCCCCCCCCCCTAGAGGAACCAGGGAAGGAAGACCAGAAAACCACCTGTTTGTTCTCTTTGGGGCGGTTTAAATACTGGGAGTGGTCTTAAGCAACTCTGCAGTGGGGTCATCCTTTGGCAGGCTTTCTTGGAGGTGGATTCTGAACTGAGGCAACTCCAGGGGAGGGGGCTTGAGATGGAACTTATACCCAAACATGCCTGGGACTGGGGTGAGGCTTCCACCCAAACACCCCTCTGCCTCTATTGGAGCCCTCCCTTATCCCAAAAACCTCTCCCAGTCCACCTCTTTAGATGTTTCTCCTAACTGCTCTATTTCTCTCTCCTCTACTTTTTAAATACCACCCTGGAGCTTCCTGCTTTATCTCTGTTAAACTACTACCAAAGACACAGTGGTGTGCCAGAAAGCTTCTCTCACCCTCTGGGCCTCTATCTTATGGAAAACGATGGCTTTGCTCTATGACATTTTTATCTGATAATATCTCTCGGTCCACTTGGGAATGCACTGGTTTAAAATTCACACACACACACACATACATATATAATATGTATATATACTTATATATATGTATTTTTAAATTTTCAATTTACATTTCAACCCCAGTTTTCCCTCTCACCACTTGTCCCACCCTCTTTGCCTCCCCCACAAACCCACCCTCCATCAACTCTTCCCAGTTATTATTTTGCTAGCCTTTCTTGTCACCTGGGTCCCTTTAAGAGACAAGCTCCGCCCACTTCCAACCCCCCCCTCTTCTGCTGAGGGAAGCTGGTTTCCCTGACTCCTTTTTAGCCTGCTCTCTCTCCCCATCCCTCTTCTAAAGAGGTAACTACTGTAGCTCTCCTTCTCCCCTTTACCCTTTCTCTCTTCCCCCTTCCCTTTCCCCACCATAACCCACTAAATAAACTCTATACTCAAACTCTCTTTGCATGATGTATCTGACTGTCTCTTACCCATGTGGTCTCCCACCTGCCAAAGGGACCCACGGAGGCTTCTGGGGACCCTCAGCGGGACCACTGCCCCTGTGGAACCGGCTTTCCCTCCCACCCTATGTTTATAAACAATAACACCGGTGGGTAAGGAGTCAGCAAATCCAGTTGAGGCTTCTTGTCACACATTTACCCTGCTCTGCTGCTCCCTTTGTTCTCAGCTCCTTCCTGGAGCTTCTGTGCCTCCTCCTAGGAGACGCAATGTAGCAGCTTCTCTTCTTTCTACTATACTTTTCTCAGTGAAGTTCCTGCCTGTGACCCCTTCCTTACTTCCTCCCCGTCAGTTACCCTCCGTATCTCATGTCTCTTCTTACACCCTTCTGAGCCTATATAAATGTCACCCTGTTCTCATCTTCCCCTAGGAGCTACCAGCTAATTCCAGCAGCTTCCTTACACCCTTCTGGTCCTCTACAACACTGGTATCCTCCTTCTGGTGGAATTTCTATTTGAGACCCTGTCCCTCCTAGAAGTTCTGCAGCTTCTCTATGCCCTTCCTGGGCCTATATGATAGTGAAATCCTCATTCTGTTGGGGATCCTTGTCACCATGGCAACCCTGTTCTCTGTCTCTCAACCCCCTCTTGGAGCTTACTGGAACCTTCCCGTGGATGGAGTTTAGTTTTCAACCCTTTCTCCTTTCCTTTTCAGACTCAGTTTTCCCCTCAGACTGAGCAATTTCGTTAAAACCTTACTGTGTTACTGCAAACAGTTTGGCCTGAGTACTGCTTGCTTAATGGTCAAAATGGCACCCTTGATTCCCAGATTCTTACATTTGGTAATAACTTCTGGTATTGTACAAATGACTCCCAAATCTCTCATATCTAAAATTTCTTGCTTTACACTTCCAAAAGTCTCTTTTCTCTAGTTTTTTCTACTTTTCACTTTTGAAAATCTTTTATCTCTGTGGTTTCTTTGCTCTCTGCTCTCAAGAAATCTATTTCAGAATTTGTAAGTTCATTGAGTATGATTTAAAAAAAATCTGTAACAAAAAGTTAGTTTGAAACCTGTAACAGAAGGTTGATATTTTAAAAATCTATGCACAGGCAACTTATTACTACAGTGTACTATGTATGTGATTCAATTTTTTTTTTGTGATTCAATTCTTAAAGACCTACTTATTGTAATTGAAACTTGGATTCAACTCTTGTTTAGGGAAATGTTTTAAAATAACAACTATATTATTTAACAACTGTGTGACTTGCCTCCATCTTGGCTGATGCCCTCATCAGGATAGGAGGAATCTTGTGGCTGGGAGCCAACTTTACTGAGGTTAAAAGAGTCCATTTCATGAAACTTCACCACCATCTTGATTAAGAAGACCACATGGTATAAACCAATTAAAGAACAATTATAAATCTTCTTAGTCTTACTGAGCCCTCTTATCATTGTATGTCCATTTTTTACAAAAAAAATATTTTGGACTAGGATGCATTTTAGTGTGACCCTAAATTCCCAAGGTTATATAGGTGTACTTGGGTTAACAGAAACTGATTTAGAGATGTATGTTTAGCTACTTATGTTTTTGCTAACTGTTCAAAAGCATGCTTCTAGAAAATGTTAAATAAGAAACAAGGTATGTTTGATGAATAAAGACTGTTTAATAAATAAGGTTTTTAAATTCCTAAGTTTTATTCAGTTTAAACCGTAACTGACTTAAAGATATATGTCTAGCCTCTTTGTCTTTGTTAACTTAATTAAGGATCTGCAAGAGTCTAGAGCAAAAAGAGAAAGCGGTAGACTGAAAATGCCCAACAGACTGAACTGGGCCATGGTGGGATGGGGAGTGGGAGAGAGGAGAAAGGGCAAAGAGAACCAGAAGAACGCATGGCAGGAATGGCAGGGTTATACAGGAATCAGAAGCTAAGAAAAGGGAAGAGAAGACAATGGGCTGGAGAAGTTTAGTTAGGGGGTGGGTGGGGAGCTGAGAGGAGCCACAGATACTAAGTGAACCTAGCATACACTTGCTATGCGAATAGGCACCTCAGTTAACTATTTGTCCTGGGTTTATTTTGGATCTGACAGACTCCAGCTGGGTATTCTGATGATGCTAATCACTGGGCAAAGAACTGGCCCATGTCTTGCCTACCATCAGGGCCCTGCCCAGGCTGTGGACGCTGTTGTATTGCAAAGTAGGTCAGTTTTCCCAAGTTCCTCCTCTGCAGAAAAATCTCTCTGAGCTTCTGTGTCTGACAGCTGAAGGCCAATGCTGTCCTGCATGGTAGCTGAAGATGTCATGTGTGTGACAGCCGAACTCTGCCAACCTAGGGTAACCTTGTAGGTAGTGGGTAAGTCTCTGTCATTTTAATTGATACAGAGGCCATTTGGATTATATGTCCTGCTCTAATCCATCTCCCTCTGACCTTGCTGACATTGAAAGATAAACTCAAAAAGGTTTCAATGTAATTTTTTACTGTTCCTTTATTTAAATGAACTTCGTTTGTAATGACTACTCTCAATAATCATCCACTTGTGATTCATAATAAATGATTGGATGGAAAGAAAAGGTCTGAAGTTGATGTAAATTGTGACTGTCTAAGAAAGTTAGTTGAATAGCCCGGTGGTAGTGATACACACCTTTAGTTCCAACACTCAGGAGGTAGAGGCAGGCTGATCTCTGAGTTCCAGGACTGCCTGCTCTACCAAGTAAGTTCCAGGACACGCAGGGCTACACAGAGAAACCTTATCTTAAATAAGAAAAGAAAGAAGAAAGAAAGAAAGAAAGAAAGAAAGAAAGAAAGAAAGAGAGAGAAAGAAAGAGAAAGAGAAAAAGAAAGAAAGAAAGAAAGAAAGAAAGAAAGAGAAAAGAAAAAAAGATAATTTAAGGTATGTAAATATAAGCTGCAAAGGTCTGTGAATGTGAAAACCTAAAACTGAAATAAGTTGTGAGGGTCTAAGAAAGTGATTTAAAGTATGTAAACTCTTTTAAATGTTTTGGATTCTTTTTCTTCTCTGCTATGGCTATACTAAGATTTCAAAAGTTCAGAGTTTTAGCATTAACCAGTGGAGTTCTGATAGGTTATTTGTTTAGCACTTATAAAGCTCTGACTACTATTATCAGAGTTCCAAGCTCAAATTTTTAAAATTTCTTTGGCTTGTTGTTTAAAAAATAGACTTAAAAGTACTTCTCATTGTACTGAAAACATCTTTGTCCAATCTATATATCTAATCTTTTGAAAAGAAGAAATAATGTGCATGCCTTTAACTCAAAATCATTAGCTTTTGTTATGACCTAAAGGTGTGAATTTATTGCTTTTACTACAATATGGATTTCACTACAGATTATAAACAGTGGTAATGTCAGTATATCTAAAATTTATCTATTCTTGTAGACTTAAAAAAGTTTGTAAGCTTCAGGGAGTCACGACTTGGATCCATGTGTCACAGGTCAAATGGACTCCAGATTGGTAGTCCTTTCAATCAACAGCTTAAGCTTCCCCACCTACTGTCTATTTCTGACGGTGGGTCTTTTTTCTCTCTCTCTGCTCCTAGCCTTGGGATTACTTCCACAACCCAACTACCAGGACCACAGATCTAGAAATTTCAAGTGTAACCCCGATAAAGAGTTTCCCCTAAGATCCTTAACTTTGCCTTCCATCCCTATTCTGTATCTGTCCCCGTAGATTTCCAGTCATCTGAAGAATGGAATTGCTTCAAATCAGAATCAGAAGGCCCCGAACTTCTGAAAGCTGATGTAAACTAGATGCTTCTGACAAATCTCCAATGATCTGTAACTCCTGGCTTGAACCAGTGCTTCCAGACTGCTCCAAAGCTGCCTTCACTTGACTAGTCCCAGGTGGTCCCACAGAACCTGGGCAGCTAGTGAAATAGATGTCCCCAGCTTCTCCCCCTTTCTGGCCTTTGTTCAACATTCCAGCTGTCCCGGGCCCCTAACAATGACACCCTAATTTCAGCTGAGAAGCAGGTACAGAAGAGATTATAGTTTATCATCAACTAGGCTAGGATCTCAGGTCCCAAAGAAACTCAAAACATGGATAGCTGCAGTGCCTATGAGCATACCAATGTGTCAGGTTGGCATCCAGGCTCAGTCAGTATCTGTGGCTCCTCTCAGTTCTCACCACCACCACCACCACCACACTAAACCTGTCCAACTAAGGAAACCTTTGCTTCCCTCCCTCTAGCTTCTGATTCCTATGTAGTTCTGCCGTTTCACATTCTTTGTCCTCTTGTTCTTCTGCTCTTAGTTCTTGGTCCTCTTGCCCTTTCTCCTCTTTTCTCTCCTCTTTTCCTCTTTCACTCCCTCCAACACACACACAAAATACTCTCATGGCCAACTCTACTACTTTCTCTCCTGGCTCTGGACTCTTGTACAAGTCTTTGGCTGCATTCTCCCTCGTATCTATGATAAAAACTTCCTCCTAAGTACCTTGGAGTGGTCATGTCCATTTTGTGCTGCCAGTATGTTTATGAGTATAGAACCATCTTTTAGAACATGGAAAGCCTATCAGGGGATATATCAGAAGAAACTGACTTTCGCATGCCGCTGTGAGTTTGTGAGTGGTTCCGCAACTATGAGTAGAACGTTGTGAGTCTGTCCACTATTCATGCTGGACTTTGACTGGCTTGATCATGTTGCAAGTGTTATGCATGCAGTCATTGAAGCTATGAGTTCATTTGTGCAATATCTCTGTCATATCTGGAAAACCCAGTTTCCTTGACGTGGACCTGGGCAGAGGTATCCTGTGGTTGCTCATTCCATATTGTGCAATGGAAATGATTTGAATCCTTGAACAGCCAGTCTTCAGATCAACTCCCCACTAACTAAAAGGGCAGAATGTGTCATATGTGACAGTTTATCCAAAGGGCTTGTTCTAATATATTAGTCATGTTAATATCTTGTGAACAGCACCAGGAAAAATCAGGAAATGTAATTAGATATGTTAATTCAATTTTGTCATGTCAATGGTATGTGTGAAGCAAACCTAATTTTGAAACCTTCTTCCATTTATTAACAGTTGCCCAGTCTTGGAACAGCAGCATCTTCTCAACCTTTATTCATAAACCATCACTCAAATGTATACAATGTCCAAACTTTGTCTAGTTCCAGTGCGTAGGCTTTGGTGGTGTTTATAAGAACTGAAATTAACATATACTCATGCCTTTTAAGCTCACCCATTTCTTAGATGTTTTCCAGGCACACTTTGACTCAACAGTGTTTGACAGTGTTTTATTCATTGCTAATGGAGCCAATTTGTAAACTCTGATTTCAAATTACATTTCCTTCATTCTATTTCTTTTTTAAAAAATTAAATTAATTTAGTGCATATGTTAGAACATGCATGCCATGGGTGCATGTGTGGAGATCAGAGAACAACCTACAGGGGTTGGTTCTCTCCTTCCATGTGGGTCCTGGACATTGAACTTAGGTCATCAGGCTTTGTGGCAAGTGGCAGTGCCCCTTGAACTATCTTGCTACACTTGTTTTGTCCCACCCGGCTAGCATACACCCAAAATAACCACACAGAAATTGTATTAATTAAATTACTGCCTGGCCTATTAGCTCTAGCCTCTTATTGGCTAACTCTCACATCTTGATTCAACCCATTTCTAATAATCTATATGTCACCATGAGGCCGTGGCTTACCAAGAAAGATTCAGCATGTCTGACCTGGCAGCTTCATGGTGGGCGGCTCTCTCTGACTCTCCTTCTTCCTCCCAGAATTCTGTTCTGTCTACTCCACCCACCTAAGGGCTGCCCTATCAAAAGGTCAAGGCAGCTTCTTTATTCAACCAATGAAAGCAACACAAATAGAGAAGAACCTCCTACACCACCCATCTCAGCACCTTTGCTCACTAGGCTTTCTATCTGGAACACTATTGCTGTTCATAATTATTGGTCTAAGTAATCCAGGATACCTTTTCCTTTAGATAGGATCCAAGGAAACTTTTACCAGACTTAATTATCTTAATCTATATCAAGTGAAACTCACTATAGATGCTTAATCTCTATAGTGAGTCTAAAGACTGCCACATTTTATAGTTAGCTTTTCCTTAGCCATTCGTTTCCTTTAAAGTTTTTTTTAATTAACTAATTTATTTATTAAAGATTTCTGTCTCTTCCCCACCGCCGCCTCCCCTTTCCCTCCCCCTCCCCCAATCAAGTCCCCCTCCCTCGTCAGCCCAAAGAGCAATCAGGATTCTCTGCCCTGTGGGAAGTCCAAGGACCACCCACCTCCATCCAGGTCTAGTAAGGTGAGCATCCAAACTGCCAAGGCTCCCACGAAACCAATAGGTCCAGTAGAATCAAAAACCCGTTGCCATTGTTCTTCAGGTCTCAGTAGTCCTCCTTGTTCGCTATGTTCAGCGAGACCGGTTTTGACCCAGGCTTTTTCAGACCCAGGCCAGCTGGCCTTGGTGAGTTCCTGATAGAACATCCCCATTGTCTCAGTGTATGGGTGCACCCCTCGCGGTCCTGAGTTCCTTGCTTGTGCTCTCTCTCCTTCTGCTCCTGATTTGGACCTTGAGATTTCAGTCCGGTGCTCCAATGTGGGTCTCTGTCTCTGTCTCCTTTCATCGCCTGATGAAGGTTAATATTCAGGAGGATGCCTATATGATTTTCTTTGGGTTCTCCTTATTTAGCTTCTCTAAGAACCCGAATTATAGGTTCAATGTCCTTTATTTATGGCTAGAAACCAAATATGAGTGAGAACATCCCATGTTCCTCTTTTTGGGTCTGGCTTACCTCACTCAGGATGGTGTTTTCTATTTCCATCCATTTGCCTGCAAACTTCAAGAAGTCCTTGTTTTTTACTGCTGAGTAGTACTCTAATATGTATATATTCCATACTTTCTTCATCCATTCTTCAATTTAAGGGCATCTAGGTTGTTTCCAGGTTCTGGCTATTACAAACAATGCTGCTATAAACATAGTAGAGCATATACTTTTGTTGTGTGATAAGGCCTCTCTTGGGTATACTCCCAAGAGTGGTATTGCTGGGTCCATGGGTAGATTGATCCCAAATTTCCTGAGAAACCTCCACACTGCTTTCCAGAGTGATTGCACAAGTTTGCATTCCCACCAGCAATGGATGAGTGTACCCCTTTCTTCACAACCTCTCCAGCAAAGGCTATCATTGGTGTTTTTTTATTTTAGCCATTCTGACAGGTGTAAGATGGTATCTTAAAGTTGTCTTGATTTGCATTTCCCTGATCGCTAAGGAAGTCGAGCATGACCTTAGGTGTCTTTTGGCCATTTGACTTCTTCTGTTGAGAGATCTCTGTTCAACTCAGTGCCCCATTTTATAATTGGGTTGATTAGCCTTTTACGGTCTAGTTTCTTGAGTTCTTTATATATTTTGGAGATCAGACCTTTGTCAGTTGTGGGGTTGGTGAAGATCTTCTCCCAGTCAGTGGGTTGCCTTTCTGTCTTAGCAACAGTGTCCTTTGCTTTACAGAAGCTTCTCAGTCTCAGGAGGTCCCATTTATTCAATGAGGCCCTTACTGTCTGTGCTGCTGGGGTTATATGTAGGAAGTGGTCTCCTGTGCCCACATGTTGTAGAGTACTTCCCCCTTTCTCTTCAATCAGGTTCAGTGTGTTTGGACTGATATTGAGGTCTTTCACCCACTTGGACTTGAGTTTTGTGCATGGTGATAGATATGGGTCTATTTTCATTCTTCTACAGATTGACATCCAGTTTTGCCAGCACAATTTGTTGAAGATGCTCTTATTTTTTCCATTGTATACTTTTAGCTCCTTTATCGAAAATCAGGTGCTCATAGGTTTGTGTGTTAAAGTCAGGGTCTTCTATTCGATTCCATTGGTCCACGTGTCTGTTTTTATGCCAATACCAAGCTGTTTTCAATACTGTAGCTCTGTAATAGAGTTTGAAGTCAGGGATGGTAATGCCTCCAGACGTTCCTTTATTGTATAAGATTGTTTTGGCTATCCTGGGTTTTTTGTTTTTCCATATAAGGTTGATTATTGTCTTCTCCAGATCTGTGAAGACTTTTGATGGGATTTTGATGGGGATTGCATTGAATCTTCGTATTGCTTTTGGTAGAATTGCCATTTTTACTATGTTGATCCTCCCAATCCAAGAGCAAGGGAGATCCTTCCATTTTCTGGTGTCCTCTTCTATTTCTTTCTTCAAAGACTTGAAGTTCTTGTCAAATAGATCTTTCACTTCCTTGGTCAGGGTTACCCCAAGATATTTTATGCTCTTTGTGGCTATCGTGAAAGGTGATGCTTCTGTGATTTCCCTCTCTGTTTCCTTATCCTTAGTGTATAGGAAGGCAACTGATTTTTTGGAGTTGATCTTGTATCCAGACACGCTACTAAAGGTGTTTATCAGCCGTAGGAGTTCTTTGGTAGAGTTTTTGGGGTCGCTTATGTATTCTAACATATCATCTGCAAATAACAAAAGCTTAACTTCTTCCTTTCCAATACGAATCCCCTTGATCCCCTTATGTTGTCTTATTGCTATTGCTAGAACTTCAAGCACTATATTGAAGAGGTATGGAGAGAGTGGACATCCTTGTCTTGTTCCTGATTTTAGTGGGATGGCTTTGAGTTTTTCTCCATTTAATTTAATGTTAGCTGTCGGTTTGCTGTAGATATAGCTTTTATTATATTTAGGTTTGACCCTTGTATCCCTATTCTCTCCAAGACCTTTATCATAAAGGGGTGTGGAATTTTGTCGAATGCTTTTTCAGCATCTAATGAAATGATCATATGGTTTTTTTTTCTTTCAGTCTATTTATATGGTGGATTACATTGATAGATTTGCGTATGTTGAACCAGCCCTGCATCTCTGGGATGAAGCCTACTTGATCATAATGGATAATTTTTCTGATGTGTTCTTGAATTCGGTTTGCCAGTATTTTAATGAGAATTTTTGCGTCGATATTCATGAGTGAGATAGGCCTGTAATTCTCTTTCTTGGTTGGGTCTTTGTGTGGTTTTGGTATCAGGGTAACTGTAGCTTCATAAAAGCTTTTTTGAACTTTTTTTTTTATGTTTTGTGAAACATAAAATGCCTTTTCTGTTTCTATATTGTGAAATATGTTAAGGAGTATAGGTATTAGCTCTTCTTGGAAGTTCTGGTAGAATTCTGCGTTGAACCCATCTGGTCCTGGGCTTTTTTTGGAAGGGAGATTTTTGATAACAGTTTCTAGTTCTTCGCGACTAACAGGTCTATTTAGATCATTCACCTGGTCTTGGTTTAGCTTTGGTATATGATACTTATCTAAAATAATGTCCATTTCTTTTGCATTTTCCAGTTTTGTGGCATACAGGCTTTTATAGTAAGATCTAATGATTCTCTGGATTTCCTCTGTGTCTGTGGTTATGTCCCCCCTTTCATTTCTGATTTTATTTATTTGCGTGTTCTCTCTCTGTTGTTTAGTTAGTTTGGATAGGGATTTGTCGATCTTGTTGATTTTCTCCAAGAACCAACTTTTTGTTTCATTGATTCTTTGGACTGTTTTCTGTGTTTCTTTTTTGTTGATTTCTGCCCTCAGTTTGATTATTTCCAGTCTTCTACTCCTTCTGGGCACCTCTGCTTCTTTTTGTTCTAAAGCTTTCAGGTGTGCCATTAAGTCCCCAATGTATGCTTTCTCTGTTTTCTTTAAGTGGGCACTTAGTGCTATGAACTTTCCTCTTAGCACTGCTTTCATCGTGTCCCATAGGTTTGAGTATGTTGTCTCTTTATTTTCATTAAATTCAAGTAAGACTTTAATTTCTTTCTTAATTTCTTCCTTGACCCAGGTGTGGTTCAGTAGTTGACTGTTCAGTTTCCATGAGTTTGTCGGCTTTCTGGGGGTAGCATAGTTGTTGTCCTCTAACTTTAATCCGTGGTGATCTGATAAGACACAGGTCGACACTGATATTCTTTTGTATCTGTGGAGGTTTCCTTTGTTTCCGAGTATATAGTCAATTTTTGAGAAGGTTCCATGAGCTGCAGAGAAGAAGGTATATTCTTTCCTATTTGGGTGGAGTGTTCTGTAGATGTCTGTTAAGTCCATTTGCTTCATTACCTCCATTAATTCTCTTATTTCTCTGTTAGGTTCCCTGTTTGCCCGGGACCTCGCCAACCAAAGGCCTACCTCTTTGATTTAATTGTCCTGGGGCGATCTGCTCTTGGTGTTGCACTGGTCCCTGTCGCCTGCGTTGTCTGCCACTGTGTCAGTACCCGCCGGTCCCGGCCGCTGCACCAGCTAGGTCGCCCGCCTCCTTTAAAGTTTTAAAGGACCAAACCCTTCAGTTATTTTTGTTGTATATTATTTTATATTTATTTTAGGTCCTCTCAAAAATCTTTTATATATGTAACACACACACACACACACACACACACACACACACACACACGCTCCAGAAATATTTGAGAACTTAATTACATCTAGAATGATGATTATTGACTGGTTATGGTAGCATACCCCTTTAATACAAGCACTCCAGATCAGCTAGGGCTACATAATAAGAACTTGTTTTAAAAACAATAAAAGAATGTTGAATGGGAAATTCTTTGAGGAGCCCTTACTTTTGGGTTTTCCTTACTTTCCATAGCCCTTCTTCAATAAGCTTATCTACTGTATCACCTGCACTACAGGATGGTTCATGAGTCAGGCAAGGGACTGGAGATTAAAACACACATAGACAGATCACTCTTGAAACAAGAAGGCCCATTTTATTGTGTTCCAGGGCAGCTTATATCGTGCTCTCTTGGACCAATGGCCATGCCCCAGCCCTCGGAATTTTTCAGCTGCAAGCCCACCAGAAACCACTCCTCTGCCATCTGTAACCCAAGAGGGTCCCATGCTCAGAGCAGTTGCAAGCACAGGAAAACAAGCTGTTTATTCTGGCAGGCAAGGGGTCATAGAAAATTCAGGGTCTAACGGTCTGTAGTCCCCAACAATCTACCTTCTCAATACTTCTCTTTTTCTTAACCATTGTGCTTGACCCTATATTAAAATAGACTTATTAAACCCTACTCAACCCATAAGATAAAAAGCATGATGAATGTTTTACTTAGATAACATCACAGAGCCAAAGAGATGTCTCAGAAGATAAGGGCATTTGCTGCTAAGCTTAATCACCTGAGTTTGATTCTCAGTGTCCACATGATAGAAGGACAACTCTCACAAGCTGTCTTCTGACTATCATATACTCACCTTGACATTTCTATGCCTTCTACCCCAAAAACAAAGACATGTTTAAAAACTGAATTAAAATTTTGTAAAACCACACAAATAACATGCTAGACTGCAGTTTATGAATTACTATGTTATTTTTGTTATTCTAGAGCAGTAGTTCTCAAACTTCCTTGCTGTAGAATAATCCTTTTGTACACTGTGAAGATTTGTCACTCAGATTTGTTTAATAAAGAAGCTGACTGGCCAATAGCTGAACAGGATAAGGTTAGGTGGAAGAACTAAACTGAGAATGTTGGAAGAAAGAAGGGTAGAGCTGGGGAGTCATTGGCAGCCATAGAGAGAAACAAGATGTGAATGCCATACTGAGAAAAGGTACCAAGTCATGTTGCAAAACATAGGTAAGAAATATGGGTTAATTGAAAATGTAAGAGTAAGGTAGTAATAAGCCTGAGCTACTGGCCAAGCATTTATAATTAAAATTAAGCCTCCTGTGTTTATTTGGGAGCTGCTGGCAGGACAGAAAAACTCTGCCAACACTTCTAATGCTGTGACCTTTTAAGGCAGTTCCTCATGTAGTAGTTACCCCCAATCATAAAACTATTTTTGTTGCTACTTCCTGTTATTTTGCTACTGTCATGAATAATAATGTAGATATTTGTGTCTTCTGATGGTTTTAGGTGACTCCCGTGAAAAGGTTGTTTGACCCCCAAAGGGTTGCAACCCACAGGTTGAGAACCACTGTTCTAAAGTATTGTATGCTCATTCATTTCTGTCTGCTGATTTTGTCTTTATTTAGTTTGTCTAGTATTTATTGAGTTGATTGAATTAGAGTAGAGACTTCCACATGTTTCTAATGGGTTCTATCTAATAGTCATTTTAAAGAAAATGAAATGCCAAGATAAGGTTTTGCTGTTGAATTGCCACTCATATCATATCCATCTTTCCTTTTTTTTGGACCACAGATGACTAGAAAGAATTAACAATTGCCCATATTTTAGTATCTAATATGGAATTCTACTAATTAATTGAATTTGTTAAAACAAGCTATAAAATGGATGGACCTCACTGCAGTTATAATGACTTAAAACACCGGCTTTAGTGTGCATATTGCCTTCAACTCTCCAGACACTTAATCATAAATTTCCACTTCCTGGGCTTCTATCAACTACTTAGAGCTTCCGTATCATTTACTTTCTCTCTCTCTCTGTCTCTCTCTCCTTCCTTCCTTCCTTCCTTCCTTCCTTCCTTCCTTCCTTCCTTCCTTCCTTCCTTTCTTCCTTTCTTCCTTCCTTTTCTTCTTTCTTTTTTAACAAGGTCTCACTATATAGCTCTGGCTGTACTGAAACTTACTATGTTAGACCAAACTGACCTCAAATTCAGAGACTGACCTGCCTCTCAAGTGCTAAGGTAGTAGGTGTGTACCATTATGCCCAATTTCTTTAATTTATCTTTACTTCCTGTTTAGCTGCAAAACTAATTTTTGCATAGATGGAAATGAATGGTTGCATTTTTTGTTGTTTTGAGACTGTTTTACTATATAGCCAACTAGGATTATTAGACATATGTTACCATGCCCATTCACATTTACTTTTACTATTTATCTATATATTTTGAGACAGCCTCAAGTACATAGCTTAGACTGAGCTATAACTCCCCCAAACCCTGTTTTAACTTTCCTAGAGCTGAGATTGAAGGTATGAGCCACCATGCCCAGTTGACTTATTTTCATCTTTTATTTTTTGTGACAGAAGTAATGAAGCCCAGGTCCTTCACATATTAGGCATTCTACTACTGAGCTAAACCTTTTTTTTTTTTTAACACGTGTCTTTTTTTATATTTATT
Source organism: Alexandromys fortis (assembly GCF_014885135.2). NCBI lineage: Eukaryota > Metazoa > Chordata > Mammalia > Rodentia > Cricetidae > Alexandromys > Alexandromys fortis. Next base: position 4,930,294 of record NW_026068037.1, on the reverse strand, counting down.
TATTTATTATGTATACAATATTCTGCCTGTATGTATGCCTACAGGCCAGAAGAGGGCTCCACACCTTATTACAGATGGTTGTGAACCACCATGTGGTTGCTGGGAATTGAACTCAGGACCTTTGGAATGCTCTTAACCTCTGAGCCATCTCTCCAGCCCCTGAGCTAAACCTTTTTGTAATTTTTTTTTTTTTTTTTGGTTTTTCGAGACAGGGTTTCTCTGTGGCCTTGGAGCCTGTCCTGGAACTAGCTCTGTAGACCAGGCTGGTCTCAAACTCACAGAGATCCGCCTGCCTCTGCCTCCCCGAGTGCTGGGATTAAAGGCGTGTACCACCATCGCCCGGCTTGTAATTTTTTTTTGAGGCAATGCATTTTTTCACTGAAAACAAATAGTGTGGTAGTTGACATGCTCTAGAATCTTCTAGGGTACACTTGTAAAGGATTATCTTGATAGGGTTAATTGAAGTTTGAAGAACCATCCTATATTTTTTAGCACCATTGTCTGGCCTAGTGTCCTGGGCTATATAAAGACGAAAGCTTGTTGAGCATTCAACAGTTTCTGTCTTAGATGCTTTTCTATTGCTATGACAAACACCATGACTAAGGCAACTCACAAAAGAAGGCATGCAGTTTGGGGATCATGGTTCCAGATGGTTGGGGTCTATGACCATCAAAACCATTATGATGAGGAGCATGGTAGCAGGCAGGCAGACATGCTGGTGCAGTGGTTAAGAGCTTATGTCTGATCCATAAGGAGGAGGTAAAGAGAACTGAGAATGTTATACCTCCTTGCCATGTCTCCCAACTTTCCAAATAGGTTCCAGCAAACACCTTCTTCTTTCTGACTATAAATGCAATACAAGCAGTTATATTTATTTATTTATTTATTTATTTATTTATTTCATATGTGTTCTGCTTGCATGTATACTTGCAGGCCAGAAGAGGGCACCAGATCTCATTACATATGGTTGTGAGCTACCATGTGGTTGCTGGGAATTGAACTCAGGACCTCTGGAAGAGCAGCCAGTGCTCTTAACCTCTGAGCCATCTCTCTAACCCACAAGCAGTTGTTTTTAAGCCCCTGTGCTTTGCTTTTCCTGCAATGATTGTAAGCCGGACCTCTGAGTCAAAATCAATCCTTTCTTCTCAAAGTTGCTGTGCTAGGGAGTTTGTCACAGACATAAGAAAAATAACTAAGACATTTAACTTTAAGCCAGAAAACAAAGCAATGACAGAAGAAGCACATGAGCTGGGTGTTGGAGGATATTTGATCACACTGTGAACCCCGAGTTTGCATTTTCATTAATTAAATAAAATTAACCTAGGGTCAGGAGACTGAATTAGCAGTTGACAGATAGTAATCATTGAGCATCTAAAAGCATTTTGGAGTGAGCGGGTGAGAAAGGGGGGGGAGGAGAGGGAGCGGAGGGGAGGAAGGAGGGAAGAAGGGAAGAAGGGAGGGAGGAAGGCAGGCAACAGAAACGACAGACAGGAAGTAATAGGGATGGATTTGGAGTGGTGCAGACTTTTCTGATTTGGTGGAATGGAAACATGAATCTTTCAAAGATGCTTGCAAGGAGAGAAGGTTAGCTAGTTGCGAATCAGTCTCTCTGAGGCAGCAGGATTTCACCACAGCCTTCGAATCTTGGATGTTATTTATAAGTAGAAGAATAGAGATTTAGTTAAAGCTACCTTTAGCGGCAGCACCAGAGCTGTTGTCTGCGGACACAGAATGGCTGTCAGGCCAGAGCTGGAAAAGCAGGTCAGTAACTGCTGGCCACCATTGTCTTTCCATGTGTTGCAGGTTGGTCAAAGGTTTTGTGGCAGGGTTGGTGTCCACATTTCTCTTTTGGTAGCCTTCAGAATACACGCCTATGCTAAAGACACTAGATTATGGGGGCGAAGAGTCCTTGTAGGCACTAGCTCAACTTCTCCATGTTCAGTGGGTAGTGTGGGTATAATTATCCTCACCAAGGTTGCTCCACTGTCAGTTTGCAGAAAGCAACCCATTGATTTGGCAACAGTCTGGTTGTTTGGGGATTTCCATGGGACTTACTTGGCCAACTCAATTGACTGAAGCTCAGTTCTGGTACTAGAAGCTGAATTTTGTGACAAGAGAGGGCCAGTTGAGACTCCATATCCCCATTACAGGAGACCTCATTAGGATTGCCTTCATATATTTGGAGGAAGTTTTCACTGTACTAGGTTTCCGTACCATCCCTCAAATCCCCCTCCCTTCCAACTGTTTGTCTTTGTAGTCTCTTCTTCAACCCTGTCTCCCCTTGTGCTCTCTAGTTGATGCTCCCGTTCCTATCTCCCCTGCCCACCATACCAATCTAACATTAATCTATTTGTCCCCTCTCCCATGGAGATCCATGTGACCCCTTAGTCCCTTCCACTATAGCCAACCTCTCTGGGTCTATGGATTGTAGGTTGATTATTATTATTTAATGGCTAATATCCACATACAAGCAATTACATGCCATATTTATCGTTCTGGGTCTCAGTTAATTCACTCAGGATTTTTTTTCTAGATCCATCCATTTGCCTTCCCTCTCCCAGCATTCTGTTTAGTTTTCCCCATCTAGCTCTCTTCCCCTACAGCTCTGCTATCGGCCCAAAGTAGTTCCTTTATTAACCAATGAAAGCAACACATAAACAGAAGGATCTCTTAAACTATTATTTGAGTCTAGTGGGAAAGGTGTGTCTCTGATTTCTTTCTCAGTTCATTTGTATATGGATGGCTACTGAATTTGATTTAGATTTGTTGATTTTTGTGTCCAACTATTATTCTGAAAGTGCTTATCAGCTGTTCCTTGGGTCACTTAAGTATACTGTCATATCATTTGCAAATAAAGATACTTTGACTTCTTCCTTTCAAGTTGTATCCCCTTGATCTCCTTCAGTTGTCTTATTGCTCTAGTTAAAACTTCATGTACTGCCAGACGATGGTGGCTCACGCCTTTAATCCCAGCACTAGGGAGGCAGAGGCAGGCGGATCTCTGGATCTCTGTGAATTGAGACCAGCCTGTCTACAGAGCTAGTTCCAGGACAGGCTCCAAAGCCACAGAGAAACCCTGTCTCGAAAAACCAAAAAAAAAAAAACCAAAAAACAAAAAAACAAAAAAAAACCTTCATGTACTATATTAAATAGATATGGAGATAGTGGATAACCATGTCTTTCTTATTTTATTTATTTATTTATTTTTGTTTTTTTGAGACAGGGTTTCTCTGTGTAGCTTAGGTGCCTGTCCTGGAACTTGCTTTGTAGATCTGGCTGGCGACAAACTCACAGAGATCCACCTGTTTCTGCCTCCCAAGTGCTTAGATTAAAGGTGTACACTGTCACCACCTGGCCCATGTCTTATTTATGATTTTAGAAATCGCTTTGAGGTTTTCTCCATTTAATTTGATGTTGGCTGGAGGTTTGCTGTAAATTGCCTTTATTATGTTGAGGTATATCCCTTGTATCCCTAATCTCTCTAGGACTTTTATCATGAGGGGTGTTGGATTTTGCTAAAGGCCTCTTCTGCATCTAATGAGATGATTGTGTGATTTCTTCTTTTAGTTTGTTTATACAGTGGATTATATTTACTGATTTTCATATATTGAACCTTCCCTGCATCTCTAGGATGAGACCTATTTGATCATAATGGATGCAATTTTTGATGTGTTTGTGAGTTTGGTTTGTAAGTATTTTATTGGGAAGTTTTGCACTTATATTCATAAGGGAAGTTGATTTCCAATTCTCTTTCTTTGTGTTTTTATGTGGGTTGGGTATCAGGGTAACCATAGCCTTATAAAATGGATTGGGCAATATTCCTTTGGTTTCTGTTCTGTGGGATAATCTGAAGAGTATTGGTGTTAACTTTTTTTTTTTAACAAGCTGGTAAAATTCTCTTCTAAAACTAAGGTGCCCAGGGTTTTTTTTTTTTTTTTTGTGGGGGGAGACTTTTAATATCTTAATTTCTACTTCTGTTTTACTGGGTGTTATAGACTGCATATAGATTGGTGTTTAAATTGCATATCTGATCTTGATTTATCTTTGGTAAGTGAGACCTATCAAGAAAATTAATTATTTCTTTTAGATTTTTCCAATTTGATACATGTTTTTAAAATATGTCCTTATGATTCTCTGGATTTCTTCAGTGTCTGTTGTTATGTTCACCTTTTCATTTCTGATTTTGTTAATTTGGGTATTCTCCATCTTTTAGTTAGTTTGGATAAGAATTTGTCTATCTTGTTGATTTTTCTCAAAGGACCAACTCTTTGTTTCATTGACTCTTTGTATTTTTCTGTTTGTTTCTATTTTATTGATTTCCGTCCTGAGTTTGATCATTTTCTGTGGTCTGCTCCTCTTGGGTGTGATTATTTCTTTTTGTTCTAGAGCTTTCAGGTGCACTGTTAAGTCACTAGTGTGAGATTTTTCTTCAGTTTTTTTTTCTTTAAATGGAGGAACTTAGTGTCCTCTTAGCACCATAAGTTTGGATATATTGTGTATTAATTTTTATCGAATTATAGAAAGTCTTTAATTTCTTTCTTTGTTTCCATCTTGACTCATTTTTCATTCAGTAGAAAGCTGTTCAGTTTCCATGAATTTGTAAGCTTTCTGTTGTTGATACCCAGCTCTAATCTGTGATGGAGTGACAGGATAATGGAGTTATTTCAGTTTTCTTGTGTCTGTTGAGATTTACTTTATGTATGTGGTCAATTTTGAAAAAAAAGTTACGTGAGGTGCAGAGAAGAAGGTATATTATTTTGTGTTTGGGTGAAATGTTCTATAAGTATCTATTAGGTCCATTTGGTTTTTAGCATCTGTTAGCACCAGTATTTCTCTGTTTAGTTTCTGTCTAGGTGACCTGTCCATTGGTGAGAGGGGGGGGGGAGTTAAAGTCTACCACTTTTAGTATGTCAATATGTTATTTAAGCTGTAGTAGTTCTCTCTCTCTCTGTTTGTTTTGACCGAGTCTCTCTACATAGCTCTGCCTATCCTGGAATTCACTATATAGAACAAGCTGGCTTCAAATTTACAGAGACCCTCTTCTTCTTCCTCTTCCTCCCAAGGGCTGAGACTAAAGGTGTGCACCACTGTACCCAGTAGTAGTGCTTCTTTTACAGATATGGATGGCTTTGTGTTGGGGCATAAATGTTAAGAACTGAAATGTCATCTTCTTGGATTTTTCCTTTGATGAGTATGCAGGGTCCTCTTCTCTTTCTATTAGTTTTGGTTTGAAGTCCATTTCATTAAATATTAAAATGGCCACATCATCTTGTTTCTTAGGTACATTTGTTTGGAATATGTTTTTGCAACTCTTTACTCTGAGGTAATTTTATCCTTAATATTGAGGTGTATTTCTTAGATGTAGCAGAATGGTGGAGCCTGTTTTTGCAGTCCTTTCTGTTAGTCTATGTCTTTTTATTAAGGTATTGAGACTCTTGGTATTGAGAGATATCAATGATCAATGATTATTAATTTCTGTTATTTTGTCTTTGTTGTTGTTGTTGTTGGTTTATGTATGTGTTTCCATTCTTTCGATTTTGCTGGTCTGAGATTATGTATTTCCCATGTTTTAATGGGTATAGTTAACCTTTTTAATTTGGAGTTTTCCTTCTAGACATTCTGTAGGGTTGGGTTTGTATATAGATATTGTTTCTTTCTTTTTTTTTTGTTTATTTTCAAGTCAGACTTTCCCTGTATATCTTTGGCTGTCATGGAACTCATTCTGTAGACCAGGCTGAGTTTGAATTAATAGGAATCTGCCTGCTTCTGCCTCCTAAGTGCTGGGATTGAAGGAATTTGCCACCACTGCCCAGATATCATGGAATATCCTATTTTATCCATTTATGGTGACTGAAAGTTTTTCTGGGTATAGTAGTCTGGGCAGGCATCTGTGGTCTCTTAGAGTCAACAACACATCTATCCAGGCCCTTCTGGTTTTTAGAGTCTGCATTGAGAAGTTGGGTGTAATTCTGATAGGTCTGCCTTCATGTGTTACTCTTTCCCTAGCAGCTTTCGATATTCTTTCTCTGTTCTGTATGCTTAGTGTCTTGATTATTATGTGCCAAGTGGATTTTCTTTTCATCCAATCTATTTGGTGTTCTGTATGCTTTTTGTACCTTGATAGGCATCTCCTTCTTTACATTAGGTAAATTTTTTTCCATGATTTTATTGAAAGTATTTTCTGGGCCTTTGAGCTGATCCTTCTCCTTCCTCTATTCTTATTATTCTTAGGTTGGTTGGAAGAGGGAGGCCACATTCCAACTTCTGAGTCAGTTTTTAAATAATATAGAACACCATAAAACAATATTTTAATATTAAACATACCCTACAAAACTGAATCCAGTTACAGAGGGAGAGACAGAGGAAGCAGAGTACAAAGAAGGCTTAGAGATAAGAAATTCTGGATGCAAGCCACCTGCAGCAGCACAGAGAGTTGTAGACCGGACACCCATATCACCCCAGCCCAGCAGTTAGGGAGTAGCCTCAGCCAGACTTCCATGGATGGAGATAGGAGCCAGATGGGAGACAGGACAACCTGGAAAAAGACATCCTTCAGACACAGAGTGAAGGCAAAGTGTCTCAAACAGGAGGGCATAGAGAAGTTCCTGATGTAGCCATGCAACTTAAGTAGCAGCTTCCTGTGAGGGAAAAGACAGTGTAAACTTCAGTGGGGCTAGTGTAGAGGTAGCCAGGAACAGTCTACCTTACAGAAATCCTGAAAATGTTTCATGGAGCTCACAGAAAGTTTGGTTGTGTTGAGTCCTATAACGAACAGACAACAGAGAACAACAGAAAAACACAGTACAACAACGCATTTGGAAACAAACAAATAAACAGATGAACTCAGATATGGTGATCTCTTTCACTCATACACCCAAACAAGAAGGACAGTCTGCCCCAGAGACTGGGTCTACAATGTTGTCAGAGCTTGCCTTCTGTCTCTTCAAATGTCAGACTCCAAACAGAATAGAACAACTCACCAATTGCCCAAGCTTCGGTAGTACTTCAGTAGTACATTGGGCAGCAATTCTTTTCAATTTGTAACTTTGGGCCAGTTGCAGTCTGAGATCCCCAGGGTATGTCAAGTCCACCTTGGACATGCTTCCTCTGGGGCCTAGCTCAGACCTCTGGCCCTGAGTTTGGGATTTCCCAGGGATCTCACTGGGGCCTCCAAATGTAACAGAATTTATAACCCCTGGGAAAATACTGTAGACTCAATCCAATTGTAATTAAAAATTTGTAGATTTTTTTCTAGCAAGATGAACAATCTTTGAGTCAAATTCGAAATTGCTGTGTAGAAGGGATATGGGGAAAGACTTTTAAAAGGAAAAAAACACACAAAGACCTTCACTATCTTTATGAGTAAGTAAAACTGGCTGTGTTCCGCCAAGTTAAGTGATTAAGGCAACTCAAAACAATCTTTGGGTATCTGTGTAAGCAAGTTACAGAAGCCATATTGTAACAAGTAGATAGATTTCTGGATGGAGGTCACTGGGTTCCGGTTACTGGGAACTCACCTTCCAGGGACTGGAGTCAGAGACAAACAGCCAGTGGGTACCAAGATGGATGCCTAACATAAAATGGAGCTTCTTTAGCCATTGAAAATAAAAAAAATTCTTGGACTTTGAGCTGCAATTCTTATCCTTCTTCTATTCCTATGTTTTTCTAGAATCCCAGATTTTCTGGATGTTTTGTGTCAGGACTTTTTTTAGATTTAAAATCTTCTATGATCAATGTATTTGACCATTTCTTCTATTGTATCATCAATGCTTGAGATTCTTTCTTCCATCTTTTGTATTTTGTTAGTAAAGCTTGCCTCTGCAATTCCTGTAAAAACTCCTAACTTTTTATTTCCAGAATTCCCTCAGTTTTGGTTTTCTTTACTGATTCTATTCCATTTTCAGGTCAGGTCTTAATCAGTTTTATATATTCCCTTCCACTGTTTGTGTTTTCCTGGATTTCTTTAAGAGATTTATTAGTTTCTTCTTTAAGGACCGCTATCATCTTTATACAGGCAGTTTTAAGGTCTTTTTCTTGTGTTTTGTTGGAGCATTCAGGGCCTGCTGTGCTAGGATAGCTCAGTTCTAGCGGAGACATGGTGTCCTGGCCATTAATGATGGTTTTTACACTGACTTTTAGGCATCGGGGATAGGGATGACTATAGGTCTAGGTGATGATTTCTAGATTTGTCTCTGTTGGTTAGGTGTTTTGTTCCTTGGTTTCTGTTTCTTGTCTGGATTTTTGGAGAGTATGATGGCCGTGTGCTTGATAGGAAATAATAGTTGACCTGATAGTTGTGGCCACTGGAGGTTGCAGATAAAATGTGTTTCTGGGTATTGATAGTTGACACTTAGGAATGCGGTTAGGCAAGGGGTCTGAAGGGGATTGCAGTGGGGAGGAGAGCAAAGTCAGGATCTGCTTATTGTGTCTGCTTGGAATGGGAAGACAGTGAGTAGGGTGTGCTATAGAGATGGGGATGAGACTGGGGGTTGACTCTAAAGGAGCAGAAGGAGAGGGGAAGATCTACAGACAGACTACCTGTTTTCCTGGCAGGAGTGGTCTGCCTGCTGGAGTGAGAGCAGCAAGGAAGAGGGAGATTAGGAGGGGAAGGTGTGTGGAATCCACAGGAGCTGTGGGTAGAGGGGAAAGGAAGCTGCAGTTGGTATTCTGTCTTCTTCCTTCTTTGTTCATTCAGTTAACAGTCTTTTAATTTCTTTTGAAATTTAATTCATTTGGCATGTTGGGTTTAACATGCAGAGAAATAAGTATCATCCTGACAATTTCTTCCATGTAAATTTTATCCTGGCTGGGAGATAGTGGAGTACGCCTTTAATCCTAGTACCTGGGGGGGGGGGGGGGGTGGGGGGGGGGGGGAGGTGCGAGGCAGGCAGATCTCTGAGTTTGATGTCAATCTGTTTATAGAGCAAGTTTCAGGACTGTCAGGGTTACACAGAGAAACCCTGTCTTGAAAAAAACAAAAAACCCAAAACAAAAGGGCAGTGTGTGTGTGTGTGTGGAGATAGAGCGATGGTTCAGTGGTTAAACTTCATAGAGCTCTTGCAGCACATCCACGCTCCCAAATCAGTAGCTCACAACTCCCTGTGACTCCAGCTTTGGAGGAATCCAACACTCTCTTCTATGTATGTACTCACAAGTAAACAAAAATCTTGCAGTTTTATATATAATCTTAGTTACTATAGAAGCTGAAGAAGCAGGATTACAAATTCAAGGCCAACATGCCTACAGAAAGAATTCAGAGCCACCTTAAGCAACTTAGATAGAGCGTGTCTCAAAATGTAAAAAGGCTGGGGTATAACGTAGTGATTGAGCACTTTCCTTGCATGTGTGAGTCCCTGGTTCTAACCCCTTCTCCAGGAGAAAAGAAACTGATAGAAGTTCTGACAATATGTAAGTATAAACTTAGTCCTCAGAAGCTGATACAGAATTTTAAGATAGAGGCCTGCTTAGATTACAGTATATCTCATCTCTAAGGAAAAAAATATGCAATTCCAATTAGTGGACTATCCCACCTTTAAAAGCAGTAAAATTGAGCTGTCATGTTATAAAATACAGTATGTGTTACTGTGTTACAGCTCAACTGTTTTGGTGGAGATAGGGTCTTCCTATGCAGGTTAAGCTGGCCTTGCATGTGCAGCTACTCTCTTCTGAGTGCTGAAGTTACAGTCTTGTGCCACTATGCCTGGCCTTCAAACTTTAACAGAGACACTTAATATAATTTGAAGCCTAGTTGTCTAAGGACTTTGAAATGTTCCTATAAGAAGAAGATAATTGTATAATCCTACTGTGAAATGTAACTTTCTAGAATTTAAAATAGTTTCTAAAATTTTTTATTACATTTTAATTTATTTTGGAGTGAGAGAGGTTGCCATGGAGCACATGTGGAGAGCAACTCTAGGGAGTCAGTGTGTGGGTCCTGCAAGTAGAACTCAGGGTGTCAGATTTGGTAGAAGGTGCTCTTATGTGGTGAGCTGTCTCCCTGGCCTTACAGCCCTTCTTTAGCGCTGCAGATAGAGCTAAGTAGAGGAGAGGCTGTCTGGCTGCAGTGTCAACAATAGGGAGAATGAGTGTGTGTGTGATTTAAAAAAAATTTATTTTGTAGGCATCGTGGTTATGAGACAGAGTCTCACTCAGTAGACAAGTAGCCTTGCTGGCCTGGACCTCTTTTGTAGAGCAGGTTGGCTTGGAACTAACTCACAGAGATCCTCTGGCCTCTTCCTTCTGAGTGTTGAGATTAAAGGCATGTGAATTGGCAGTGCCCATTCCTGATTCTTTAACACTAAGATAACTCTAAGCACTGGAGATAATTGTGAGCAAGGGAACACCTAAAAGAAGCTGTTGCCACAAAGTATTTGATCCCAGATCACCAGTGAAGAGGCCAATAGCCTTCAGAACTGAATCTATTTCTCTGTCTGTTTCTCACTTCTCTTTCCCTGTTTCTTTTACTCCAACCTGATCTTGAACTCACAACTACCCCTCTGCTTCAGCCTCCTGAGTTTTGCGATTGCAGTTATTCACCACCATACCTGGCTCAGTCTATTAAAACCATCCTAACAGGACTGTATAACTTGGGAAACTGAAGTGAACGCCACAAACATTACGTTTAGTATTCAAAAGCACATCACCTCAAGTTTTTTTTTTTGGCCTTCTATAGTAAAAAGAAACCCGGAGGTGTGTGGGCGAGGTGTTGGGGATTCGGCGTGGACACAGACTGGTATTAGGGAGATGGCTCAGCGGTTAAAATCTTTCTCCTTTTGCGGAGAGTTTGGTCGGCTCTTAGCTCTTGCACTTCCTTGTAACTTCAGTGTCTGAGTCCCCAACGCATCTGTTTTCAGGACATCTACACACACACACACACACACACACACACACACACACACACACGTATACACATAATTTAAAATATTATTCTAAAAAAAAAAAAAGAAAGAAAAAGAAACCGGGGTTTGGGGAAAGAAAGGAGTGAGGCTTTATGAATGAGAGTTGGGCGGGTTGGGTTACCGCAAATTGCTCGCCAAGCCCCGCCCCGTTTGTTTCCCAGGTAACGAGGTAAACAGACTCTACTCACCTTCCCTGAGGTGTAACGCAGCAGGCAAGACACAGTCGGCAGGCAGTACAGGGAGAATGTGTACTCCTAAAGTGGGGGTCTCCTAAAGCTTTGCAAACTTCCCTAGAGCCAAATACAGCTTCCCCGTTAAAGATGAGTTCTCTGGGAAGGATGAGGACACCAGAAATCATGAAGGTTGGACTCACCCAGGAAAAAAAGGACGACTTAATAGAGAGGGCACTTGGGGATTCAAAATCTTCCACGGACCTGGGGCTTGAAATGAGACTAGGACAAAATCCAAGGTGGAGGGAGAGGATGGCATCACCAGAAACAAAATCGCCACCTTGCCATGCTCTTGGAGTAGGATTAGAAAGACGTACTCTTTCTAGGACACCTATGGAGTTGGATACTTTAGGATGCCACAGGGGCTCCCCTTTCCAGAGACCAAAACCTCTGGGTGTGTTACCAGGAAGAGTGGGGTCAGAAAACGAGGGTCTTCTGCCTCGTTTTCCTTTGGGCACAGAGTATGCAAGTCCACAGGCGGCGGGGAGCACAAGGACGCCTGTCACCTGTGGACCTGTAAGGACAGAGGCTATAGCAGAAAAGCAGCCTGTTGTGGGTTTGGAACCCAGAAAAGAACTGGAAAAAGAGCCCAGCTGTGTTGTGGTGAACCCCTATGCAGAGAAGCCCTCCCAGGAGGTAGACATTGGGTTGCCACAAACCCAGGAACCAGGTGAATCCAAGAATGAAGAGCCTCAAATAGGCTTAGTAACAGAACCTTCTGAGTGCCCATTTGCCCAACAACCTGAGGAGGAAAAGGAACCCACGGCCATGGAACCTGGAGTGGAGGCTCCAGCGCACATCAGACCCATATATTCTGGAAAATTCTTTGACCGAATGCCTTGTTGGCCAAGTGTAAGTTCATGTTGTTGTTTGTTTTTCCTAGAATTTCCTCTTGTATGTGTGGTAGCCATGTCTTACTGAAATGATACAGTGGTGAGGCCTGTTTGTGTTTGGAGAGACAAATAACGAAGTTTTCGCTGGGATTAATTAGGGTTTCTATTGCTATGATGAAACATCATGGCCAAATGCAAGTTGTGGAGACCAGGGTTTATTTTTCTTATACTTTAACATCACAGTTCACCAGCAAAGGAAGTCAGGGCAGGGACCTGGAGGCAGGGGGTGATATAGGCCATGGAGAGGTGCTACTTACTGACTTGCTCATCATGGATTGCTCGGTCTTCTTTTATAGAGAACCCAGGGTGACCAGTCCAGGGATGGCACACCCACTCTAGGCTGAGCTCTCCTCTAAACATCACTGAATAAGCCTTACAGACTTGCTGACAGCCTGGTCTTATGGAGGCATTTTCTCAACTGAAGCTCCCTCTGCTTTGAAGACTCTAGCTTTTGTCAAGTCGACATAAAACTATCCAGTTCAGAGTATTACTATTTTCGGGGGGAGGGTTGGTTGCTTTTCAAGACAGGATTTCTCTCTGTTGCAGTCCTAGCTCTTATAGACCTGGCTGGGCACAAACTCATAGAGATCTGCCTGTCTCTTGGATGGCTATGGGGGGAAGATTCCACCTTTGGTAGCTTTCTGAGGGTGGGGACCTGGAATGGGAGGAGTGGGGCCAGGTGTCCAGGTGAACATCTTGGTGGGGTTTGGAATGGAGCCCAAAGCTGGAGATTGCCAATAAGCAGCACTCCTCCATGGCTTCTGTATCCATTCTTGGTTCCTGCCATGTTTTAGTTCCTGTCCTGGCTTCCTTCAATGATGAACTGTTGGAGAGGGCCCACTTGTTTGTTCTGGGCTCCTGGCTAGCGTAGCCCTGAAATAACCACACAGAAACTGTATTAATTAAATCACTGCTTGTCCCATTAGCTCTAGCTTCTTATTGGCTAGCTGTTACATCAATTTAACCCATTTCTATTAATCTGTATATCGTTGCCACATGGCAGTGGCTTACCGGGAAAGATTCAGTGTGTCTGTCTCTGGTGGCTCCATGATGCTTTCCTGACTCTGCTTTCTTCCTCCCAGAGTTCAGTTCCATCTTCCTTGCCTACCTAAATTCTGCCCTATCAGCAGGTCAAGGCAGTTTCTTTATTCATTAGTGGTAATTACAGTACACAGAGGGGATTCCCACATCATATCCCTTTTCTGTTTAAATAAAAAGGAAGGTTTTAATTTTAACATAGTAAAATTACATGTAACAAAACAGGTATCAAATAAGAATTGCAGTTACAATATTTATATCTACTTTATCTTTTATCTTAACTAAGGAGAACTATAACTATAAATTCTTCAGCCCCATCAAAGACTCCAGAAGGATATAATATTACCTAAGTAAACAGAAAGTACATTGTAAGCAACTTCCAAAACTCTAGAAATGACAGAGACATCTTGCTGTCTGGACAGGCACCCAAAGTTTTTCTGTACTGTTGGGGCATCCATCTTCAGCCTACAGGCCCATAGTATCTGGCATACTTATTCATGAAGCAGGAAATTTCAAGACAGTTCAGTCATTTTCTTCTGTATCCTGAAGAATGTCTTGCAGACTCTTTCATGAACCAGGAGCCCTGAAGGATCATCTCACCTTTAGGCAAGTTCAGCAGTCATTTCTCTGTGGGTACCACATGTCCAGTGAAGCAGTCCAGGCAAGAGAGTTTCCTGCCAAAATGCCTAAAAAAACTCCATAAAGAGCCTCTTCAATGCCCATTATCCTTTTGAAGTAGCTTGAGTGCCAGATGATAAGTCACAAAACAATTCCACACCAGTTCAGAATTATGAATAATAAATGGGTTATTTATTTAAGGGGAAAACTTATAGATTACTGTCCTAGACAACAATCCTCTGTGTGAATAGGAATAGAGTTTAGCAGTGGAAGCGGGAGCCAGAAGCAAGAGAGTGGGCACACATTTACTGCTGCTTTTACAGGATAAGAGACTATGCCCAAGTGGGTTGGTATCTTAAAGGCTATTGGCTGAAGGAGCAGAATGTGCTCCCACCACAATATATATATATTCAGCTGGTTTCGGAGTTGGACAATGGCTCTGTACTTTTCTAAATCTAAACTTGTTGTTAAAAGGAACATACAGAGTTTCTGTCTCATATGGGGGAGGCATGTGGTATAGGGCAGAAGGAAGACTTTGGGAAAAATTTTACTTTCTCCATGCCTATTTTGTCTGTATTGTATTCTTCATTGAATGTATGTTTATATGAATGATGTTTAAGTTTTCCACAATGAACAATACATTTTTATTGATATTTATTGAGCTCTACATTTTTCTCTGCTCCCCTCCCTGCCTTTCCCCTCCCCCTTCAATCCTCCCACAAGGTCCCCATGCTTTCAATTTACTCAGGAGATCTTGTCTTTTTCTATTTTCTACTTTCCATGTAGATTAGAGCTATGTAAGTCTCTCTTAGTGTTCTCATTGCTGTCTAAGTTCTCTGGGATTGTGGTTTGTAGGCTGGTTTTCTTTGCTTTATGTTTAAAAACCACCTATGAGTGAGTACATGTGATAATTGTCTTTCTCTGTCTGGGTTACCTCACTCAAAATAATGTTTTCTAGCTCCATCCATTTTCCTGCAAAATTCAAGATTTTTTTTCTGCTGTGTAGTACTTCATTGTGTAAATTTCCTTATCTATTCTTCGGTTGAGGGGCATTTAGGTTGTTTCCAGGTTCTGGCTATGACAAACAAAGCTGCTATGAACATAGTTGAACACATAGATCTAATCTACAACAAATAAATATCATTCCATTAAGAGACATGACAGCGGGAAACAATTCAAGAGAATGACGTGCCCTATCCCAAAAAAGTTTGTCTTTAAGGTTGGGAACATTGTTTAGGGGTTGTTGATTATCACTTGTACTAGATAGAGGGTTGGGGTGAAAAGTATGTTTGGGGAAAAAAAAGGGATAATAATAGTGGATAATAGAGTGAATACTTGTGAGTTATTTATGGATAATTTATATTAAATTGGTATAGTTTTGTATATTAATAGAAGTTAACTAATATACAAATTATTAATATACAGGATTTTGCTACTGTAACTCAGGCTGTCCTTGAACTCTTGAGAATGTCCCTGCCTCAGATTCTCAAGTGCTGGGATTACAGGAATGAATCACCATGCTGAGTCTCCAATTCTTTAAATTTTTAAAAGAGCAGTGTACATATAAAAATATCAGCCACTTTGAAATAAAAGACAAAGGTGTGTGTGTTGTTTTTCCGGGAATTCATTAGATAAAACCCAAGTTAGAAACAAGTGGGCAGCACAGAAGTTCCAGGGCAAGGCCACACTGACTGCAGACAAATCCTCCAGCACAGCCTACATGGAGCTCAGCAGCCTGACATCTGAGGACTCTGCGGTTTATTACTGTGCCAGACACAATGTTACAACCACATCCTGAGCATGTTAGAAACCCAGGAGGAGCAGGAAGCTGCCCTCGATTAAAATAACAGAGATTATTGACCTGGAGACTTGCACAGACATAATCATTCTTATTGTCCCTTCGTCACTTCACAGTCCTATAAGGAATTTATCAAGTTTTCAAAAGGACATCAGAGAATGAAGTGATGCTGGTTCTGGACCCCCTCTATGCTACAACATAAATTTACTAGATCTTTATCAGTGACCACCTCCATTGACATGGTTCTTCTTTATTTAAACAATATGTGTGTGTGTGCATATGTGTGTGTGCAAAACATTTTGAGATTAATAGTTATATAGTTACCTTGGATTAAAGTAGATTCAATATCTTGCCCTTTTATCTGATCATTTCTGTGTTATATCTATATTTTTTGTTTGCTTTAGAAAGATATCTTTCAATTTAAATCCAATGCTAAGTTTTTGTTGTTTTGTTTTGCTTTGTTTTACCATAAGAAATAATAATTTATAACCATCTTCTTTATAAAGACAAACATCTATAATCCAAAAAAAAAAAAAGAAAGAAACAAGTGGGCAAAGCCAAGTAAGATTTTATTTTTCTCTCTAGGGACTGAGCTACAAATAATATGCCTTCACATATCAAAAATGTCTTTTCTGGGTTTATGTGAGACTTTGTGCAAGTCTAGAGGCTGAGGCAGGGGAATTGTGAATTAGGGACAGCTTGGGCTATGTAAGAAGAGCTGTATCTTAAAAAACATTGTATTGGAAACACACAGATACACTCATAGATTTGGACATGAAAAAATTAACCAGTGAAAAATGTTAGGATTGTTTGTGGCTGAGCATGGTAATGCCTGTAATCCCAGCCCCAGGAGATTCAGGCAGGAGAATTGCTATGAATTTGAGAGAAACCCTCTGTCAAAAAACAAAATGCCTTGTTGACATGATACACAATTGTAATCCCAATCCCAGCACCGAGGAGGTAGGCAAGGGTTAGGAATTCAAACTCACCTATACTACAAAGCCAATCCCAGACCTAAACAAAGCAGAAAAAGAAACCCTGTTGGAGGCAAGTAAATGCCTCAGGATGTCTCAGAATTACTGGATGAATTTCTGCCTTTTGTTTGTTTATTAATTACTTGATTGTTTATTTTATTGTGATTTAAAAAATATCCTTTGTAGTATTTGAGGCACAGGCCAAGTTTGATGTCAAGTCCATTCTTTTAAAATACCTTTTAAACCCTAAAATGATCAATGTTTTCTCCCTCTAAGGCAGGAAAAGTTAAGCCAGTTGGATACAGAGTTGCAACCTGTTTGACGGAAAAACTTCCCAGGGTGAGCATCTCCCAGTCTTTCTTTGTACCTTGAGTAAGAGCTGCAGGAGACTGGACCGTCTTTCTCGTGAACCAGTGCACAGATTTAATGCGGTCAATTTTGAACTTCACTATATTTTATTGTATTTTGATGATACCTGTTGATTTTGTCCAAGAAAATGAAACTGTTTACATTTCCTGTAGTTTACCAGAGAAACTCTAGGATACGATGTGTATCAGTAGGAATAATGAGATGAGCTATAACCTGGATGTTGCCTGCTTACACATAGATACAGACACACACACACACCTGCGTGGATATATGCCACATATATGCAGGGAACCATGGAGGCCAGAAAAGGACATTAAATCATTTGGAGCTGAAATGGTAGGTGGTTATGTCTGAGCACCTGATGTGGGTGCTGGGAACAGAACTACTCAGCCATCTCCAGCCCCCTAAATTATAATCTTAAAAAGTATTTTAAAGTTGATTTTTATTTTATGTGTATGAGTGTTTTCTCTGTATTTATGACCGTGTACCATGCGTGTGCCTGATGCTTACAGAGGTCAGAATAGATTGCCAGATCTTTGGAACTGGAGTTGCAGAGTTTTGAACCACCATATGGATGCTGGAATGGAATCTGGGTCCTCTGTAAGAACAACAATGCTTTTCATGACTGAGCCATCTCTTCTGCCCCTCAAACTATAATGTTTAAAGTACTGTACTTCCATCAGTAAACAGATTTTAAAGAACATGTCCTCATTTGGGGGTGATGTTCACAGAAGTTGAATTGGTGTTTTAGAACTTGTGCTTCATGGTCTTATTTCCTTGTCTTACCTTTTCCAGCTTACTACTCCCCCAGAGGCAAAGAAATATTTCAATTTCAGATATCCACCTCCTGGAGAAGAAAGAGTATTTTATGGCAGAGCAAATGATCCCCAAATTGCACCTTATTTGACACATGGAATAAGATCTAAAATTTCAATACCGGTAAACTTTTCTTTTTCTTCCTTATTAATTTACACTGTATTATTAATTTACGAAGTTAGAAAGTTGCACAAATAAAGGTATAAGTGAAATTTATAATTCCTGTGGGTATTTTCTTTCCTCATTCTGTCCTCTAAAAACGCTAATCTTGGCCAGTGAACTGGGTTTTCAAGCAGCAGCAACTAAGAACGTGTGAAAGAAACAGTTAAACCATAGACTTAACTGTTCCTCGGATGGTCTGAGGCGGTGGCGCCCATTTCCCCAGTAAAGAGAAATGTCACACCATGTTAGCCTTTAAGAGAACAGGACTGGCTGTTCTTGCCTAGAGGCACAATAGAAAGTATATACAGATCCTGAGAGGACACAGGATCAGAAAGTATTTGGTACTGGCAATCTGATTATAATTGTCTAACTTTATTATTTGCCAGCCATCTGTCTTTCTGTATCTGTTATCTGCCTTTTTTAAAATTTTATTTATTTATTTTTTGTGAGTCTAAAGCTGGAACTCAGGGTCACATGTGAGCTGGTTATACACTACTTACTATTGATGCCAATCGCCAACCTTCTATTTGAACGCTGATTAATCTATTTTTTTGTCTGTTTGTTTAAAAACCTTTCCCCACATTTGTGTGTATGTGTGTGTATACATGTGCTACAGCGTGAGTGCAGAACATGCATGGAGGTCAGATGAGAACTTGGGGAAGTCAGTTTTTTCCTTCCATCAAGTGATTTCTGGGGAATAAGCTCTAATCTTCAGTCTTGGCAACAAGCTCCCTTACCTTTAAAAAGTTAATCAATTAATAATTATGTGTGTGTCACTGGAGGTGTGTGATATGTGTGTGGGCATGGATATAGGGAGGACAATAGAGTTGATTCTCTCTTTCCATTTTTACATGGATCCTGGGGATCAAACTTAAATTAGCAGGTGTTTGTGACAAGTACTTTTATGTATCACGCTTTCTTGTGGGGGTCACCAGTCTACATAATGACACGGAGACTTATTATTAATTTTGAAAGCTAGGCTTTGACTTATGTTGTCCACTAGCTCTTATAATGTAAACCAACACATTTATATTAATCTTCATTTTGTCTCATGTCTTTTTACCTTTCTTTCATTCTGTATGTCTGGTCTCAACCCCTCCCCATATTGGCATCTTCTCTCTGCTTGATTATCTCCTCCTTGTACTTCTTTTCTCTGCCTGGAAGTCTCACCCCTCCTGTCTAGCTATTGGATGTTCAGTCTTTATTAAACCAGTCATAACAATATATCTTCACAAGGTGTATAAATATCCCACAACACCTTTACTTATGACTGCATCTCTATGGCCCTTTTTGGTTTGTTTTTGAGACAATATACTGTGTCCAACGTCTCTCTCTTCTTTCTCTTCCTATCTCCCTGTCCTGCGTTATATTTTCTTAAATCTTTCTGTATGTTTTGTTTTGAGACAGGGTTTCTCTGTGTAGCCTTGGATTTCCTGGAACTAGCTTTGTAGACCAGGCTAGCCTCGAACTCAGGACCATGTGCCCCTGTCTCCCTAGTGCTGGAACTAAAGACATATGTCACCATACCCTGGTGCTTTCTATTGTTTTTATCTTTTGTTATTTGCATTTCTTTTTTACTCTGTAGTCCAGGCTGGCCTCAATCTTCCTGTTTATACTACCCATGTGCTGGGATTACAGTGTTACAGTGTATTACAGTACTGTGTCATCAAGCCCAATCTGGGATGCATATGGTTTGTGTCCTGTGATTGTCATGTCTGCTGTTCTTGAGTGTTTGAGTCAATCACTTGGGAACTCCTCACATAAGCCTTTTAGTATTACTGTAGACTTTTTAAGTACTTTAAAAGATTTTATTTATTTACTTATTTATTTAGTACTGAGGATAGAACCCATGGCCTTGTGACTGTAGGCAAGTGCTATGTTGTTGAGCTATATCTCTATGTCTTCTCTCTCTCTCTCTCTCTCTCTCTCGCTCTCGCTCTCTCTCTTTCTTTTTCTGAATCTAGGGCATGAACTTACAGTACCATGAGTACTCTAATACTGAATCATATCTCCCTCTGGCCTTGAACTCTTTCTGTAAGCTAGTCTATCCTGGATCTTGGTACCCTTGTGCTTCAGTTCCCCCAAGAACTGAGATTATAGTCCTAGCTGAATGTTCTAGATCTGGTGTGTTAAAATTTTCATTACTGATTTTGACGGTTCATAGGAACGTGAGCAAAGCCAATGATGATGACGAGATATCACTTTAATCATATTTTGTTATCTTTTTATTTTTACATATACTTGTTTTGATAGTTGTAAATTATATGATTTCTTTAGGTGAGCACATTGGTAAACCCACAGCCCATTACCACATTTCAACAGAAAATTAAAGACAAAAAAGAATCTATATATTTGAGCAATCAACGGGCACCACTGGGAAAATCTCATGATCAAACACCAGGATTGCCTAAAGGAATGGAAATACTCAACACAACATTTGGGACACCAGTTATCAGAGGTAGTAAAACTAAGGGGTGGGAGGAGGTGGGAAAATATGTTGTATAAAATTGGATCAGGTATGTCACTAGTATATTTTTTCTTGATGGTATGAAGAATTGTTAAGAATGAAAGATGCAACCAGGCACAGGTGGTGGCATATGCCTTTAACCCTAGCATTCAGGAGGCAGAGGTAGGTGGATCTCTGTTGAGCCTGAGGCTAGCTTGGTGTACAGAATGAGTTCCAGGACAGCCAGGTCTATTACACAGAAAAACCCTGTCTTAACACCCCCACCAAAAAAAAAAAAAAAAAGAAAAAAA
>NW_026068037.1:4906191-4908172 GCF_014885135.2 Alexandromys fortis | reverse complement strand
ATGGCTCGGGGTAGAAATGAAGTAGGCTCAGGGATCTCTTTTGAAAAAAAAAAAAAAAGGAATAATGCCGGGTGATGGTGGTGCACGCCTTCATCATTCATCATTCAGGCAGAGGCAGGCGGATCTCTGTGAGTTCAAGACCAGCCTGGTCTACAGAGCTAGTTCCAGGACAGGCTCCAAAGCCACAGAGAAACCCTGTCTCAAAAAACAAAAACAAAAACAAAAAGAAAAAAGAAAAAAAAAGAAAAAAGAAAAAAAAGAAAAAAAGGAATAGATGGAAAAGGAATTTTAGGTAAATTAATGTATCTACTTGTGATCTATTAGTTATAGAAATTTACATTGGTATAGATTCTTGTATA
The DNA here is from genome assembly GCF_014885135.2 of Alexandromys fortis. Taxonomy (NCBI): domain Eukaryota; kingdom Metazoa; phylum Chordata; class Mammalia; order Rodentia; family Cricetidae; genus Alexandromys; species Alexandromys fortis. The sequence goes on along the minus strand of NW_026068037.1, from coordinate 4,907,813 downwards.
TTGATACAAATTCAAATTATATTTGTTATATTTAATATGCTCCCATTTTTGTTTACAATATTTGTGCATATATGTAAAGTTATTATGTCATATTGTATGCCTTCATGCTCTGCTTAAGATATTTTGTATATTGATGCAATCTTAGGATATTTATCATATTGCATTTCTATCTCTGATCAAGATATTTATATATATAATTTACAGTTTGAGGTCATTGTCCTCATTTGTTGCATATTTGTTTAAAGATTATTTAATTGTAGTTTTTAAGCTATATAAATGTTAAGAATTACAGGTCAATAGTCACCCATGTTTATCATACTTAAAGTTAGACTAGTCAGGTTCTCTAGATGCACAGAGGTTGTATTCCGCATGGATAGGTAATCTTCAAACATTTCAAAGAACTATAGAGAATGGCATTTTAATAACTTAGAATTCTGTTGCTGTGAGACACAATTTCTCATGCCAACACTGATTACTCTCAAGAGAATGCTGGGCATCAAAGACACTCTACTTGGAGCTTGTTTTCTTCTTGGCAAAACTGGCCTTTGGGCAAAGAACTACCCTTGCCTTGACTACTGACAAAATGCATAGTGTCCAATCTGGACAAGAAGGATACAAGCAAAAATGACTGCTGAACCTTGCCAAGATAGTCTTTCAAATTTTCCTGCCTCTGAAAAGGGTCTGTTATATACTGTAGGACTCAGCCAAAGGTGGTTGCCCCAATGTTGCAAATGAGACATAGGGTGATTGCCCAAAGTAGCTGGTTGTCTCTGTCATTTCTTGTACCATTTGGAAGTTGCTTGATGTACTTCCTGCTTACTCAGTTAATATTATTTCCCTTCTCAGGTCTTTGATGGGGTTGAAGACTAGATATTGACATTTACTTTCCTCTCATGACTAAGCCAAGCCATTTTTAATATGACTTAGACTTCTCAGGGTAGAATAACTATTGAAATAATCTATGCTATTTGCTAATTACCTGAGACTGTACATCTAGCATATGTTTCTTGCTTGATATTGTTCATGCTGGTTGTTGTTCTAATTTTTTGCATGTTTTTACCTCTTCTTATGTCTGAACAACACTTAATATTTGTTCTTATTGTTAATAGTTTTTTTTTAATCGTAAAAAGCTATCAGCTTGGCTGATAGCTTAGACTTGTTACTGACCCTTTTATTCCTTTTTTATTGATTTTTAATGAGCTCTACATTTTTCTCTGCTCCCTCCCTGTATTTCCCCTTCCCTTTCAACCCTCCCCCAAGATCCCCAAGTTCCCAATTTACTCCGGAGATCTTGTCTTTTTCTACTTTCTACTTCCCATGTAGATTAGATCTATGTAAGTCTCTCTTAGTGTTCTCATTGCTGTCTAAGTTCTCTGGGATTGTGGTTTGTAGGCTGGTTTTCTTTGCTTTATGTTTAAAAACCACCTATGAGTGAGTACATGTGATAATTGTCTTTCTCTGTCTGGGTTACCTCACTCAAAATAATGTTTTCTAGCTCCATCCATTTTCCTGCAAAATTCAAGATTTTTTTTCTGCTGTGTAGTACTTCATTGTGTAAATTTCCTTATCTATTCTTCGGTTGAGGGGCATTTAGGTTGTTTCCAGGTTCTGGCTATGACAAA
>NW_026068037.1:4897603-4905314 GCF_014885135.2 Alexandromys fortis | reverse complement strand
TTTTTTTTTTTTTTTTTTTTTTTTTTTTTTTTTTTTTTTTTTTTTGCTTTTCCATATAAAGTTGAATGCTGTTCTTTTGAGGTCTTTGAAGAATTTTGCTGGGCAATCTGTAGATTGCTTTTTTGGTAAGATTGCCATTTTTACTATGTTAATTCTACCTATCCAAGAGCATGGGAGATCTTTCCACTTTCTGGTGTCTTCTTTAATTTCTTTCTTCAAAGATTTAAAGTTCTTTTCATACAAGTCTTCCACTTGTTTGGTTCGAGTTATTCTGAGATATATTATGCTATTTGTGGAATTGTGAAGGGTGTTGATTCTCTGATTTCTTCCCCAGCCCTTTTATCATCTGTGTATAGGAGGGCTACTGTTTTTTTTTTGTTGTTGTTGTTAATCTTGTATCCTGCTACATTACTGAAAGTGTTTATGAGTTGTAGAAGTTCCTTGGTAGAATTTTTGGGATTGCTTATGTAAACTATCAAATATTCAGCAAACAGTGAGAGTTTGACTTCTTCCTTTCTGATTTGTATCCCCTTGATCTTCTTTTGGTGTCTTATTGCTCTAGCTAGGAACTCAAGAACTATATTGAATAAATATCGAGAGAGTATGCAACCTTGTCTTGTTCCTAATTTCAGTGGGATGACTGGGCGTTTCTCTCCATTTAGTTTGATGTTGGCTGTTGGCTTGCTGTATATTGCCTTTATCATGTATATTACCTTTATCATGAAGGGATGTTGTATTTTGTCAAAAGCTTTTTGGCATCCAATGAGATGATCATGTGGTTTTTATTTTTTAGTTTATTTATATTGTAGATTACGTTGACAGATTTTCATATGTTGAACTACCTCTGCATTTCTGGGATGAAGTGGACTTGATCATGGTGAATGATTGATCTGATGTGTTCTTGGATTCGATTTGTCAGTAGTTTATTTAGTATTTTTGCATCAGTGTTCATGAGTGAGCTTGGTCTGTAATTCTTTCTTAGTAATGTCTTTCTGTGGTTTGGGTAGAAGATAATTGTAGCCTCATAAAAAGAGTTTGGCAATGTTCTTTCTATTTCTGTTGTGTGAAATAATTTGAGGAGTATTAGTTCTTCTTTGAAAGACTTGTAGAATTCTGAGCTGAAACCATCTGGTCCTGGGCTTTTTCTTGTTGGGATACTTTTGATGACTGTTTCTATTTCTTCTGCAGTTATAGGTCTATTTAATTTGCTTATCTGGTCTTGATTTAATTTTGATAAGTGATATTTATGCATAAAGTTGTCCATTTCCTTTAGGTTTTCTAATTTTGTTGAGTACAGGTTTTTGACATATGACCTGATGATTCTCTCTATTTACTCCATATCTGTTGTTATGTCCCTCTTTTCATTTCTGATTTTTGAGAATTTGGATATTCTCTCTCTGCCTTTTCATTAGTTTGTGTATTTTGTTTAGGGTTGGGGTTGTAGCTAGGTTTGGTGAAACCTAGATTTGTCATGGAATATCTTGTTTTGTCCTTCTATGGTGATCAACAATTTTGCTGGGTATAGTAGTCTGGGCTGGTATCTGTGGTCTCTTAATATCTGCATAATGCTTGACCATGACCTTCTTGCTTTCATTGTCTCCAATGGGAAGTCAGGTATAATTCTGATAGGTCTACCTTTATACGTTACTTGTCCTTTTTCCATTGCAGCTTAGTATTCTTTCTTTACTCTGTATGTTTAGTGTTTTGATTATTATGTGGCAAGAGGACTTTTTTTTGGATCCAGTGTATTTGGTGTTCTGTAGGCTTCTTGTATCTTCATAGGCATATCTTCTTTAGGTTGGGAAAGTTTTCTTCTATGATTTTGTTAAATATATTTTCTGTGCTTTTGAGTTGAACTTCTCCTTTCTATTATTCTTAGATTTGGCCTTTTCATGGTGTCCCATATTTCCTGGATATTTTGTGTTAAACTTTTGTTAGATTTAATGTTTTCTTTAATTGATGAGTCTATTTCCTCTATTGTATCTTCAGTGCTTGAGATTCTCTCTTCCATCTCTTGTATTGTGCTGTTCATGCTTGCATTTGTGGTTTCTGATCATTTTATCATGATTTCTGTTTCTATAATTTCCTCAGTTTGTGTTTTCTTTATTGCCTTTATTTCAGTTTTCAAGTCCTGAATAGTTTCTTTCTTATGTTTGATTTCTTTTTCTTGGGTTTCTTTAAGTGATTTGCTGATGTCTTCCAATTTTTTGTTTGTCTTTTTTTCCATTTCTTTAAGGGAATTTCTCATTTCTTCTTTTAGAGTTTCAAACATTCTCTTAAAGTTATTTTTTTGGTCATTTTCTTCTACTTCATTCATATTTGGTTGTTCAGGTCTTACTGTTGTAGGCTCTTTAGGTTTTACTGGTGTTTTGTTGTTCTTTGCAATGTTGCTTGTGTTCCTACCTTTTCTACTCATCTTTTTCTCTAATAGGTGTAGTTGGTGTTTGTCTGAGAATCTGTTGAATAATCTTCTAGGTGCCAGTGAATCCAAAGCTCAGATGGTTGATCCTCGTGGTACAGTCAATGTCACAGTTCTAGTTACCCCGTTGGTTACTCCGTCTTCATGGAGATAACTCAGTGCTCCTAAGCTTTACTCTGTTCCCTTGTAGTTTGCTGTTCAGGCCTACTTTATCCTAGGTTGCTGACTTTGCCCTGTTTCTGTAAATCCTGGTCTGCGACCCCTCCTGTAGAAGTCCCCGGGTGGGAGTTGGACATGGAAAGGTTTCTGGCTCTGGTCTACTGCCTCGGAGGTCCCAGGCTCGGGTGTGCAAGGACCCGCAGAGGACCTGCTTACTCCCTCAGAGGTCCCAGACTCACGCTTGGACCCTCAGAGGTTCCAGGTTCCTGTCTATTCCCTTTGATGTCCCAGATCAATGCCCAGACCCACAGAGGTCCTGGCTCAGGCTTACTCCCTCTGAGGATCAAGACTCATGCCTGGCCCCACTGAGATCTCTGGTTCCTGCCTATTCCCTTGGAGGTCCCAGGTTCACTCACGCCCAGACTGGCAGAGGTCCTGGCTCAGGCCTAGTTCCTGGAGGTCCTAGACTCATGCCCAGACCCACCAGGGTCCTGCCTAATGTCTATTCCCTTGAAGGTCCCAGATTCATGTCCAGACTTTCAGTCATCTCTGGCTCTGGCACACTCACTCAGCGGTTACTCCCCTGTACCTGTTCTGGTGGAGATCGCTGACTCTGGATCTATTGCTGGCTCAGTTCTGACCCATCAGTGTCCCTGGACTGGGCTGGCTTCCGGGACTGGATTTGTTCCTGGTTTCTGCTCCCAGTGGAGCTTGTTCGCTCTCTGTCCTAGGTAGCTGGTTAAGTCCCACTCTGGTTCCAGTGGAGATCACTGACTCTGAGTCAGGTCACTGGCTCAGTCCTTTTCTGCCAGTGTCTCAGGTCTGGGTTGGCTTCTGGGGCTGGATTTGCTCCTGGTGGAGCTTGTCAATAGTTTTGTATTAGGTTTAGAACCCTCTTATTTAGACAGAAGGGGAAGGTGTTATGGGAACTCCTTCAGCCATTATTCTTTTACATATCTGCCCATTTTGGGCATGGTCTGAGATACTATAAGCACAGGCAAAAATTGTGCACAGTACCTTTTTCTGCTGGATTTGGTTCCCAGCTTCCAGCACACACAGAGGATTGCAAATCTCTATCCTTACTGTGAGTTTTGTCCCCAAATAAATAGACCTTTTTTTATAGTCCATTCCAGGCTACTGTGGAACTCTTTAATATATTTACAACTGTCTCTATCATCATGCACATGCATACGTGCATGTGCATGACAGGCGTGCTACTTTACATGGGCTCCCATGCTCTATCCCACGTCTCCAGACTTGCACAAGTGCTTTATTTTCTGAGCCATCTAACTGGCCCATATAATTCTTAAAAGTTCTTATAAATAATGTTTTTGTTTCTGTTGTTATTTTGAGACAGGGTAAATAACTTATGATCCTCCTGTTTATACTTCCTGAGTGCTTGGATTACAGGCATGCACTACCCTACCTGCTTTGTGTGCTGCTGGAGGCCAACCAGGGCTTCTGCCTGTTAGGCAAGTACTCTGCCAACTAAGTTGTGTCTATAGTTTATAAGTAGAATATTTTTGTGTGTGTGTGACAGGATTTTTCTGTGTAATAGCCCTAGCTGTCCCGGAACTAGCTCTTATAGACCAGACTGGTCTTGAACTCACAGAGATTTGCCTACCTCTGCCTCCTGAGTGCTGCAATTAAAGGTATGTGCTACCACCACCTGGTATATAAGTAGGATTTTTTATTCCTATTTTAATTTTATATATTTGTATGTCTGTGTGTGGATATGTGCACATGAGTTCAGGTGTTCTATGAGGCCAGAGGAGTTATAAGTGTGAGCCACTCAATATGGGTCCTGAAAACCCAACTCAGGTCCTCTGGAAGATCAGTACTTGCTCCTAATCACTGAGCCATCTCTCTAACCCCTCTTGGGTTGCTTTTTTATGCAGTTCAGAACCACTTGTAGGGGTGGCACCACCCATAATAGGCTTGGTTCTCCCACATCAATTATGAATTAAGAAAATACCCCACAGATTTGCTTGCAGGCCATTATGATGGAGGTATTTCCTTAATTCAGGTTCTCTCTTCCCAATGAAAGTTGAAGATACACTCTGCCCCATTAGATTAACACACAGGTATGCAAGGACCTGAGCTTGATCACCAGTAACTAAGAAAAAGACAGCTCGACATAGATAGCTATCCAGGGACTCTCAGTCGATCCTGATGCTTGTTTCTGAGTCTCTCCTGTCACTGTATTATATCTGCTGTATTCAACTGTCTCTCCACTGCAAAACCTGGTTTTTTACTGCCTCGGCTGTCACATAGAAATCCTATAAAGGTTTAGGTTTAGAAAGTAACCTAAAAAGGAAGAAAAAATGACAAAAAGGCAAGAAGGGTGGGAATGTGGAAGAGAGGGAGAGAGAAGAGAGGGAGGGAAGGAGAGAGATATCTTTTTTTTTCTCTAGGTACCATGTCAAGGTAGATACTAACTGGGAAAAAAATTAAGAGGTAATGGTTGAGAGATCGGACACTTAAAAAAGGAATCCCATACTAGCTCAGAACTAAGAAATAGTCAGGCATTTATTAAGGGGTAAAACTTACAAAGTCAGGATTCTCTGCTTGAATGGTGGATGAAGATGGGATCCAAAGCAAATTGAACAGCAAAGAGGGGTTCAAATAGGATTAGTGTACATTTTTAAAATAGAAAAAGTAGTCTCTAGTATTCGTCTGGGTGTAATGGTAGACCCTTGTCATCCTAGCACTTAGGATGCAGGAGGGCCAGGAATTCAAGGCACCTTCACCTACATAGCAAGGGAGAGGTTAGCCTGGGCTGTACATGAGACCCTTTTTCAAACAAACAAAACCCCTAAACCAATGCTTCAAAATGTGTATCAATGGGTTTAATGATTCATACAACCAAAAAGTACTGTTTCTGTTTGCCTCATTGAATCCCTGAAAGCAAAATAGGCCATTATTACTTCCATTGGAACCCTCTGTGAGAACCTTCCAGGGGTTTTCTAGATGTTTGTTTTGCTTTATTTGTATTTCTCCCTCCCTCCCTCCCTCCCTCCCTCCCTTCCTTCCTTCCTTCCTTCCTTTCTTTTTGAGACAGGGCCCCTTTCACTATGTAGCCTTGCCAGGCCTGACACTTATTATGTGGACCAAACTGACTTCAAACTCTTAAAACTACATCTGCTTCTTGCTCTGGAGTGCTGGGATTAAAGATGTGGAGCACCCCACTCGCACCCTCAGTATTCCCACGCTAGTCAGTTTGACCCTGAAATATGAACACAGAGTGCAGTATCTCTGTCAGAACACTTGAAGGCCATAGTCATCCCTGAGTTCAACTAAGTGGTCATCCTCAATTTAATTATTATTTTTTTTTTGTGTTTTCAAGACAAGAGCTCTTACTTACTCTGGAGTCCATCCTCAAATTCACATTGATTCTGTCTCTATTTCTCAAACATTAAGATTATAGATGTAAACTACAATGTGGGGCTTGAATTATCATTCAAGATATCTATTCCACGAAAGAGACATACAATGTTTTTGTACATTAAAAATGAAACAAACATCTAAAAATCATCAAGTAGTGTTTTATAGGACATTTTCCTCTACTTGGGTTTGAAATTGGGGCCTTGAAGAAGTAATGCAAGTGTTTTACAAACTCTGAGCTACATCCCCAGGTATCTTTAATTTTTGTTAAGATAAGGTCTCACTGCATAGCCCAGACTGACCTGGACCTTCAGATTTCCTAACACTGCCCAATGAATTCCGGGATTGCTGGCATGAGCTGTCACAGTGGCTTTTATCATATTATTTTGAACATGATTTCTCTCTATCCCTCTCCCTCCCTCTCCCTCCCTCTCCCTCCCTCTCTCTCTCCCCCCCCCTCTCTCTCTGTGTGTGTGTGTGTGTGTGTGTGTGTGTGTGTACAAAGTTCATCACATTGCTAGCCCTGGGGTCTCATACAAGGTTGACAGGTAGTCTATCATCTAGCTCTATCCCCAGGTTCTGATGTCATTATCTACTTGTTCACAGACTTCATTCAGTTCCTGACAGAAAAGTCAAAACAGACTTTTGAGATTAACATACTAATCTAGATTAACAGGCTGACAGGACACGTGAAGAGGGAGTGGGGTTACATTTAAAAGATGATTAGGGAGTAGCCAGGCACTACAACATTAGTCTTTAATAGCAGCATCTATGAGGCAGCGGTAGGAAGACCAGGAGTTTAAGGGCATCCTGAGACCCTGTTGTAAGAGGAGCAGGCTGCATTCTGCCACCTAGCTAACTTAAACCCCGAAATAACCACACAAAAATTGTATTAATTAAATCACTACCTGGCCATTAAATCTAGCCTCTTCTTGGCTAACTCTCACATCTTGCTTTAACCCATATCTAGTAATCTGTGTAGCACCATGAGGTCATGGCTTATCAGGAAATATCCTAACCTACATCCTTCTTGGGCCGGAGCTTCATGGCATCTGCCTGACTCTGCTCTTCTTCCCAGCATCCAGTTCTGTCTCTCCCATCTATCTAAGTTTCTGCCCTATCAAAAGGCCAAAGCAGTCTCTTTATTCAACCAATGAAAGCAACACACCGTACACCAAGACCCTATCTCAAACAAGAAAACTTTTTTTTTTTTTTAAGAAAGTGTTTTGAGTAATCTGGGCATTTTGAGTAATCCATTAGCTACCATTCTTGTTACAATGACAGGCAGAATAAGTGACAGAACCAACTTAAGGAAAGGTTTATTTGGTTTCAAGTTTTGAGAGGACATAGCGCCTTAATTTAGGGAAGGCATGGTGAAGTTCATGGCAGCTGAGGCATGTAGCTGGCATGCCCCACATGTTCATGGATGAGAAAGTAGAGGGTAGAGTGGGGCTGGGCTTGTTGTAATAGGAGCGGCGGGGCTGCGTCCCCGGCACCCGGCCGCCCGCATGGCTAGCTTATGCCCGAAATAATTACACGGAAACTGTATTCTTTTCATCTGTTGAAATAGGGAGCGGCGGCAGGGCTGCGTCCCCGGCACCCGGCCGCCCGCATGCCTAGCTTATGCCCAGAAATAATTACACGGAAACTGTATTCTTTCAAACACTGCCTGGCCCGGCTAGTTCCAGTTTCTTATTGGTTAGCTCTTACATATTGTTCTAACCCATTTCTAATATTCTGTGTAGCCCA
>NW_026068037.1:4883477-4893207 GCF_014885135.2 Alexandromys fortis | reverse complement strand
GCCGGCCTTGAACTCACAGAGATCTGCCTGCCTCTCTGGATATTATGGGCCTGAAGGCAGAGTGTATCTCGGACTCAGCCCTGGGGCCCGAGTCATAAACTAAGAAAATGACACCCGGGAGCGTGCTGTGTTAGCTAGCAGGCTACGCGCTTGAGTCGGGGGCAAAATAGCCCGACGTTGGACGCCAAAATGTAACGGCGTAAGCGAATGCAGACAGATTGTCAAAATATAGACAGCTTTAATGGAGGAATAGACTTACAGAACCACTGTTCCCGCGGAGACCAGGAAAGCAGAAGAGAACGCTGGGAGCATGCTCACCAATTTTATAGGAGAACTTTAGCCTGAGGCGAACACGCCCCCTAAGGGGTGGGACTTATCCCTACATGGGCTTTAGTGCCCAGCAACCCGCTTACCTGGCAGCCTACCCAAACTGTGCTCCTAGCAGGGCGACGACTCAAACACACGAACCTGTGAGAGATACTTTTAATTCAAACTGAGATGGAGTCCTGACATTCAAATGGCTGAGGGAGGACTATCTCAAATGTGAGCTTAGCCTGGGAGATATGTCTATCAATCGAGGTCCTGTCTGGAAAAAAACCAAGGGGAAGAGACACAGCTTCATGATAGAGGGCATGCCTAGCAGGCATAAGGTCCCACATTCAACCCTCAGCATTCGAAGACTAGTAAGTGAAACAAGACAGTATGCAGAATGAGGATTGGTTTGTGGGAAGAGGAATTTCTTCTCAACTCCATGAGTTCCCTGTTATCTCTGGCTATAATGAGAATGGAGATTCAAATTAAAACAGACTGAATATTTGTGCTTCAAGTTACAGCTGCCGAAATTTATACACCAGTGTTGCCAATTTGTAATTCAAAATTGCTTGCATTCTCTTAAGAAGTTGGGAATAATATAAGCCAAAATTTTCTAGAATCTCAGGAGTGAGAACTTAATTGGAGTTGAAGTATGGGGGAGGATAAACTTGAATGGTTCTGGTAGAGTTCTGAACTTCAGAATTCTCAGGGATCTACAGCAAAAAAATGATACATAGACTCATTCTCTCCCCTTTTCCCTCCCTCCCTTTCCTCTCTCCCCTCTTCTTTCTTTCCTCCATCCCTCACTTTTCCCCCTTCCTCTCTTTCTTCTCCCTTTTTCCTGTCTCCCTCTCCATTCCTCTCTTTTAGGACAAGGTCTCATGTAGCCTATGTTGGCCTCAAATGCACTATGTAGTTTAGCCTGGCCTTGAAGTCCTGGTCTTCCTCTACCTTCAAGTGCTGAGAATCTAGGCATGTGCCATTATGTCTAGCTCATCTTGTTTTTTGGTGATAAATATTCACTTATATTGGCTATGAGATCACCAAGGTGTTCTGTGCAGCTTATGAAACTATCAGACTACACTTGTCATTTGATGTAGTTTCTATACACAACAAATAGACAGGAACACTTAATATTGATCTTGTTGATTCTTTCTTCAGAGCTGTCTGCTAGTGACATTGTGAATCCACCAAAAGCCTTCGAAGACGTGTTTAAAGAAGGACAGGAAGGACATGATTTGTACATTGTCTCTCACCATGACTATTTTGCAGGTAAGACTCGTTGTGAGGATAAGGGACCCTCAGATTTATCATGAAAAGGACATAGCATGTTTATGAAGTTACACACCTGAGGGATGATGAGGTTGATCAATAGGTGGTGATTTATTATTATTTGTAGCATCACAAATCTTGGTAGTTTGGAACATATAGACTAATGAATCAAATTCATAAAATATAGAACTTGCTAAGATGGTGTTACATGATTATAATCAAGATGCTGAAAGAGGATTGCAAGTGTGAGGTTAGCATAACATAGTGAAGTTATATATTAAAAAAGAAGCAAACAAGCAATAAAAGAGCCAGGGATGGTGGCACAGGTCTTTAATCCTAGCATTTTGGAGGCAGTGAGTTCCAGGCCAGCCTGGGCTGTATAGTGAGACCCTGTCTTGAAAATAAGTAAATAAATAAATAGAAAGAAAGAAAGGAAAAAATAGAGAGAAGAAATACTGACTTACTCCTGTAATCTCAGCATTGAGGAGGCCAAGGTAGGAGGACTGCCGTAAGTTTGAGGACTCTGACCTATAGAGTGAATTCTAGATCATTCTTAGTTATAGTGAAACCTTGCCTCAAGACAGCAAGGACAATAATAAAAGAAATGCAGTCATAAATGTGTTATTAAAATGAAAAATCAGTTGTAGTGATGGTTCATTAGGTAAGGAATTTACCTTGCAAGTCTGGTGATCAGAGTTTATTCCCCAGGACCCACATAAAGCTTTTAAGAAAGCAGAGTATGAAAAGTTGTCCTCTGACCTCTACATGTGCACTGTGGTGCATCCCCACATACACATACACATGCACATACACAACAGTAATAAAGTGAAATACCAGATGAAAAGTTGTATATTCTTATTTTAGTTAGTGGGTTTTAGCTTTAATTATTTCTTATTAGAATCTTAGCCCCACTCAGTTACCATATTTAAGGAAGAAACTGTGTGTTGCCCAGGATGGTCTTTAACTCCTAGATTTAAGTAATCCTTTCTTCTCAAACTCCCATCTAGCTGGGTCTGTGGGCATGCAACACCAATCTTGGCCAACTGTGCAGATTTATGCATTGGATAGGGTAGGTTCACATCCTGTCTTAGAACTTGAGAGTTTACATACCTGGTCATCAACCCTTCTTAGTTCATTAGTGGCATGGTAACCTTGTGAGAACTGAGTACATGCAAAAGTGTTTGTCCTGGTACCTAGAATAATATTATCAGCTATTAAGTGTCCTTGTCTAATGGCATCACAGTACTAGAATAATTTTAAGGACCAATACATATTTGGTAGTGCTGAAAAATACAACTGAATTAAAAAAAATATGTAAATGCTAGTCTTATTAGAATAAAGAAGAGAACTAGACTCTGATTTGGGTCTTGAGAAAGCCCTGTCTGGAGTTTGTCATTCTCTCTCATTTAATCTCTGCTGTTTCCTGTACTTCTTAATGTGTTCCCAAGGCCTGATAATCTCTACCCATGGCTCCAGCTGCTACTGTCCTTGCTCACTTGAACACAGCATCTTTCTCATGCTTCTGACTCCTTTCCTTACCTGTCTCCATCTGCTTCCCTGATATGCCTTTCTTTTTTTCCTTTTTTCTTCCTGCCCTCCCACGTTTCTTATGAAAATCACATTTTGCCTCATTTACTCCCTAGCCTTGATCTTCTGATTCCCCTGTCTCCAGCTCCCAAGTAATGGGCTTATAGGAAAGTGCTACTATACCTGTTGTTGTGGGAATCTTTAATTTGGAGCTGGCCATGATGACTTATGCAGGAGGATGTCAGGACTTCTAAGCTATCCTTGTCTACATAAGACTCTGTTTCAAAACAATGACCTACAACAAAACAGCAAAAACAGAAGATAACCATGGCTAAATGTATGTGTTTGTGTTTGTATGTGTGTGTGTAAATTGGTGGATGTTTAAAAACTATTTGTTCCTGGGATAATAGGAGCTCACAGACTTTGGACCAATACCCAGGGAGCCTGCATGGTATTGACTTAGGCTTATACATATGTGTGACAGTTGTGCGGCTTAATCTATTTGTGGGACTCCTAGCACTGGGATTAAGGCTTGTTCCTAATGCTTGAGCTGGCTTTTGGAAACCTGTTCCCCATACTGAGTTGCCTTGCCCAACCTTAATACAAAGGAAGGAGCTTAGTCCTACCTCAATTGATATGCCATGCTTTGTTGACACCCGTGGGAGGAGTGGATGAGGGAGAGCAGACGGGAGAATGGGGGTGGGAGAGGAGAGAGGGGAAACTGCCATTAGGGTGTAAACTAAATGAAAAAATTTAATTCATAAAAAGGAAAACTATTTAGAATAGGGCTGAATACACTGAATAGGTAAAGTGCTTGCTGTACTCATATAAGGAACTGTGTTTAAATCCTCAGAACTCACATAAAGCTGAGCAGAGGAATACATGTCTAGAACTTCAATCTAGAGGATTTATGGAATACCACAGGCCACCTAGCCTGGCTATTCAGTGGTAGAAAATAGCAAGGAAACCCTGTTTCAGGCAAAGTAGAAGGTAAGGACCAACATGCAACCTAAGGTTGTCCTGTGACTTCCACATGCTTGCTACACCACAGCACACCCACACAATGAACACATGCACATATACATGAACACACATCATGCAATGCATCATGCAACATATACATGCATTACATGTGTCATATGTACACATACACACATATGAATATTAAAACTATACTAAGAACAACTGTAATGAACATTAACAAGTTCAAAATTGTCTTCATTTTGCTGATTTTTATGGAAAGTACATCAGTCTTTTGAAAGTTACATAATCAGATTTACATTTTTTTTGTGCTGAGGCTTAAAATCATTGTGAGAATTTAGATATTAAAAAATGAAGAAAAAGTAAATGTATCATATAACTCAAGATAACCACAGCTGATAAACTGAGCATTTTTATAGCCCTTATCCAATGAATTCTGTTGAACTATGTAGGTTTGGGTAAATAGAATATGAAGCTTCTGGATTCTGATATACATTTAAAATTATTTATTTAAGGAATTGGAGAGATGGCTCAGTGGTTGAAAGTGTACTCTGCTCTTGCTGAGGGCCAGAGTTTGGTTCACAGAACCCATATTGGGCAGTTCTTACTCGGGTTCCAATGGGATCCAACACCCCGTTCTGGCCTCCAGGGATAACTGCCTTCATGTGCACTCACTCTCCTATAGACACATAGCTAGAAATAATAAACATATGCTGTTCATGGTGGTACACACCTTTAATCCCTGCACTTGTGCAGCAGAAACAGGAGGATCTCTGTGAGTTGAAGGCCAGCCTGATTTGCATAGTGATTTCCAGGAGAGCCAGAGATATATAGTAAGACCCTGTTTCAATAAATAAACATATAAAACACAAAATAGTATGTGTTCAAAATAGAGATATGTCTCAAAATAGGGACAATGTTCAAAGGCAATAAGATCTGTAACATCTTTAAAATACACTTACTTTAAGTAACTACTGAAATGATAAATAATTCTTATGTAAATATAAACTGTATAAGAATATATGGTATTCAAAAAAATTTCTCCATTTCAAATAATTTCTTCCCCTTTTCTTTTTCTGTTTTGAGACAATAGCTTCTATGTGGTTCAGGCTGGTCCCAAACTCACTGTATAGCTGTCATTGAACGAGGAATGCTCTTGCTTCAGCCTCCTAATTAATGAGATTACAGGTATATGTCACCATGCCTGACACATGTATGTACTTTAGTGTACTACATATATATATACTTATATATGTACATAAATTTATATGCTTGTGCTCGATTTATTTTGTATCATGGAACATTTTGTAATATTTTCATATTAGTATGTACAGCACATATTCCACTACTCTGTATTGAAAATAAATTTCTTCCTATAACATATTGTGATCAACTCCCCTTTCAACCCCTCCACCTGATCATCTCCACCTCCCCACCCATTAAACTCCATGCCTTCTTTCTTTATATCTTTAGAAAACAGGCAAATAAAAAACAAAAACAAAAAAACCCAGAATAAAACAAAAAAGGAAAAATCAAAAGACACACACTCACACATGCATAAAAACAGAAAGTCATAAACCTTAATGTATAAACAAAAGACTCTAAGATTAAAAAATACTTAAGCAGACTAATATGAGACAAAAAGTATACAAAAATATCATTGAATTTACTTTGCTTGGCCGTCTTTTGCTGGGCCTGCCTTTAAGTGTATTTTATATACCCAGTGAGACTTCACTGGAGAGAGCTAATTGTCAATTGGAGACAGCTTCTTGGTTAGAGATGGGAATGTGTTTCTACTTTCACCTCTCAGCGCTGGGATCCTATTTTGCGTAACCCTGTATAGGCTTTGTGTATCTGCCACAGCCCCTGTCAGTTCGTTAGTCCCGCTGTGTCTGGAAGACACGGTTTCCTTGGTGTACTCCCTCCTCCTGACTCTTACAGTCTTTCAGCCTCCTCTTCTGCGTAGATTGCTGATCCCTGAATGGAAGGGATTGATGAAGACATCCCATTTAGGCCTGAGTGTCCCCAAGTCTTACTCTGAACATTGTTCATTTGTGGGTCTCCATATTGGATCCCATCTACTGCAAGATGAAGCCTCTCTGATGATGGCTGAGTGAGAGACTGATCTATGAACATAGCATGATGTCAGAAGGAGCCATTTTGTTGTTAAATTTCTTTGGCAGAATCATATTTGATTTTACCCTAGGCCCATGGCCTATCTTAGTTTCTTGGCCACTTTAGCAGTGTTAGGAGTGGGTTTCACGGAGTGGCTCTTAGATCCAATGGGACAGTGGTAGGCTACTCCCACAGCATTTGTGCCACTATTGCACAGCGGATCATGTAGCAGAGCACCACTGTAGAGCTCAGGGTTCGCGCTCAGCTGATGTTTCCATTGTCCTTTGGTACCATGCAGAGTACCTTCTAAGGCAAGCACTAGTCAGCAGGGGTAAAGGCTCTAGGTAGTCACCATGTTCAGTGATTGTATATGTATTGTCTTAAAAAATAGGGCTTTACCATCAGTTTGTGGAGAGCCAGTAGCCTTAGAAATAGCTTGAGTTGTTTGGTGGTTTCCCTGGGGCCCTCTTGACCAACAACTCAATTAGATGTTACCCATCCCTGACACTAGAGATTTCATTTAGTGACAAGGAAAGTCCAGTTGGGGCACTGTCTCTCCATTATTTGGTGACACAATTTACATTTTTTCTTTTTTAAAGATTTATTTATTTATTATGTATACAACATTCTGCCTCCATGTATGCCCGCATGCCAGAGGAGGGCACCAGATCTCATTACAGATGGTTGTCAGAACTCAGGACCTCTGGAAGAGCAGCCAGTGCTCTTAACCACTGAGCCATCTCTCCAGCCCCCTACATTTTTTCTTATGTATGTTTATTTTAAGAAACGTCTATGGTATTAGGTTTCCATATGATGCCTCAAATGCTCCTTAGTTTCAGTTTTTCTTCTCTTACCCCCTCTTTCCTCACTGTCTCCATTTAATTCTCCCATTCAGATTACCCCTTGCCCTTGCCTAACTAAATATTCTATTTCCCCTTCCTTGATTCTTCCATCCCCTCAATCCCCTAGTCTATACGTAACCTCAGTGATTATATGGATAGTAACCAATTATTGAGGACTTAATAGCTTAGTACCCACAAATAAGTAGTAAACACATAGTATGTTTATTTTTGGGGGTCTGTGTTATCTCACTCAAGATGATTTTTTTCTAGTTCCAGCCATCTATTTGAGAATTTCATGATTTCATTTTTATTTTATTTATTTATTTATTTATTTATTTGATTTTTCGAGACAGGGTTTCTCTCTAGTTCCTGTCCTGGAACTAGCTCTTGTAGACCAGGCCAGCCTTGAACTCACAGAGATCCTTTGCCTCCCGAGTGCTGGGATTAAAGGCATGCGCCACCACCGCCTGGCTATGATTTCATTTTTAACAGCTGAGTAATATTCCACTGTGCAAATGCATCATATTTTCTTTATTCATTCATCCAATGGTGGACATCTAGGCTGTTTAAAATTTTTGGCTATTATGAATAGAGCAGCGGTGAAAATGGATGAATGAGTATCTTTGTAGTAGGATATCGAGTCCTTTGTATATAGGCCCTGCAGTTGTATGGCTGGATCACCACACTGATTTCCATCGTGGCTGTACAAGTTTACACTCCCATCAGCAATGGATGAGTGCTCCCCTTTTCCCATATCCTTACCCATACTGTATAAATAATTACCCAGCACGAGCTATCATTTGCTTTAATTATTCATTGCAATTCTGACTGGAGTAAGATGGAATCTCAAAGCAGTTTTGATTTGCTTTTCCTTGATGACTAAGGATGTTGAACATTTCTTTGTCAACTACTTGTGTTTCATCTTTCATAAACTCCATGCTTACTTCTGTAGTTCAATTTTTAATTGGGTTATTTGTTTCCTTGATGTCCTGTTTTTCAGTTCTTTATCTATTTTAGGTATTGACTTAAGTCTGTTGTTATAATTAGTAAAGATATCTGTCCATTGTGTAGACTGCCACTTTGTCTGAATGATGGTATCTTTGCCATACAGAAGATTTTTGGTTTCATGAAGTCCTATATATTAATTGTTGTTCTTAGTGCCTGTGTGATCAGTGTTATGTTCGGAAAGTCTTTTCCTGTGCCAAGAACTTTAAGACTATTTCTCACTTTGTCTTCTATCAGACCAGGATATCTGGCCTTCTGTTCAGACCCTCAATCCATTTGAGTTCAGTTGTATACAGGGTGAGAGATATAAATCTATTTGCATTTTTTGATGTGCAGCAATCCAATTTGACCAGCATCATTTGCTGAAGATGCTGTCTTTCTTTTTTTCTATGTTTATTTCTGGTCTTTTTTTTTTTTTTTTATCAAATATCAGGTGTCCAGAAATACATGGACCTATATCTGGGTCTTGGATTCAATTTTATTGACCAAAGTATCTGTTTTTAAGCCAATGCCATGCTGATTTTCATTACTATAGCTTTATAGTACAACTTGAAATTGGGAGCAGGTGATACCTCTAGCAGTTTTTATTATTTAGGGTTGTTTTAGCTATCTTTTTTTTCTTTTCTTCTTTTTTTGTGTGTGTTTCCATATGAATCTGAAAATTGCCCTTTCAAGATCTGTGAAGAATTGTGTTGGAATTTTGATGGTGATGGCATTGAATTTGTAGATTGCTTTTGGTAACATGGCTGTTTCTCTATATTCCTCCTACCTTTACCTATTTATGAGCATGGGAGACCTTTTCCCTCTTCTGATACATTCTTTAATCTCTTTCCTTAATGTCTTAAAGTTTTCTTTTACTTGCTTCATTGGAGTTACACACATACTATCTTTCTCTATATGTAACACACACACTATATATGTGTGTGTGTGTGTGTGTGTGTGTGTGTGTGTGCATGTGTGTGTGAGAAAGCTATTGTTTTCTTTACTTCTTTCTCAATCTGTCATTGGTATATAGAAAGGCTGCTGAATTTTTTGTGTAATTTTGTATCTTACTACTTTGCTGTAAGTGTTTATCAGTTGTGGTTCCTGATGGAGATTTTAGAGTTTTTATTTATACTATATCATTTGAAAACACTGCTATTTCCCATTTCTTCTAACTTTTCCAGGTTTTGGAGTCTAAGTCGGTGTCGCTTATGACAGCTCTTGTTTCTTTTTGTCATGAACTAAATTTAACTTATTACTTTTGCTTGGAGTACTGAGGATTGTACCTAGTGCCTCAGCATGTTAGGCAAGCGCTCCACTACCAAGGTACTCTTCTCTTTTACCATTTTATTAATTTTTGTGTTCTTTTTCTTTTGGTTTGTTTGTCTAGGGACCCATCAATCTTGTTGATTTTTACAAGGAATCAACATTTGGTTTGGTTAATTCTATATATTCTTTTCATCAGATTTTATTAATTTTGTTATTTCTTGATGGATTTTATTGTTTTGGGGTTAGTTGCCTTTTTTTTTTCCTTTTCCTCTAGAACGTTGAGCTGGTTTTTTTTTTTTTTTTTTTGTCTCTGAATTCTCTTTTCTTTTGATAGAAAGTCTTGTTGTGGAGCCCTGGCTGGCCTATTACTTGCTATTTAGACTTGGCCTCTGTGTTCTAAGTGCTGGACTGCATCATGCCATCCA
>NW_026068037.1:4862179-4883129 GCF_014885135.2 Alexandromys fortis | reverse complement strand
GAAGTCCAAGGACCACCCACCTCCATCCAGGTCTAGTAAGGTGAGCATCCAAACTGCCTAGGCTCCCACAAAACCAATAGGTGCAGTAGGATCAAAAACCCATTGCCATTGTTCTTGGGGTCTCAGTAGTCCTCCTTGTCCGCTATGTTCAGCGAGACCGGTTTTAACCCAGGCTTTTTCAGACCCAGGCCAGCTGGCCTTGGTGAGTTGAGATTAGTCTTTTGTTGATTTCTAATTTCATATAACTGTAGTCTGGTATGAGGAAGGGAATTATTTCAATATTTTTGTATTTGTTAAAGCTTGGTTTGGGGTCTAAATTGTGACCAACCTTAGAAGTAGTTCCAAGTATCAGAGAAGAATGTCTATTCTCTATCTCTGAGGTAATATTTTTCTGTGTAGATGTTGCTAAATCCATTTGACTGTTACTTTTAGACAAGGTCTTACTATGTGACTCAGGTTGGTTTCATACTCAAACTCTCCTTGGCCTCCTGAGTACTGTGATTTACAGGCTTGAAACTTCACTCTCCTTATACCTCTCCCTTAGCCAGTAGTACATACCTCGTTTTGTTGAGAAAGGTCTTGCTATCAGGCTAGACTTAAACTCATGATAACCCTTCTGCCATTGCCTCCTGATGCTGCAATCGCAGTAACACCATTATACTTTGCTTTTGTGTCTGTTTTTCTATCAATTCCATACTGTTTTGATTGCTACTGCTTTTTTGTAGTATAATTTTGTTCCATTTTTATTATACACTGTTGCTGGGAATTGACAAGTAGGCTTTGCCCTTTCAAAGCACAAGCTCTAATATCAGGCTACTCTTCCCGCCTTTGCCATACACATAATTACATTTATATAATTATAGAGATAGGGTCTTATGTATCCGACGATGCTTTGAACTTGCTATGCACCCAAAAAAGATCTTAAAATCCTGATCCTGGGGTTGGAAAGGTGGCTCATCAATTAAGAGTCTGTATTGCTCATTTAGAGGACCCAGGTTTCATTCCTGGCACCTCATGATGACTCACAGCTATCTGTAACTTCAGTCCAGTGAGCTGATGGTTCTAACTTCTTCCATGGACACCTGCACATACCATACTCCATATACATAATTAAAATATATTAATACATTATTAATTAATTCAATATATTAATATATATTAAATTCCTGATCCTTGGGCTGGAGAGATGGATCAGTCATAATAATGTCTGCTGCTCTTCCAGAGGACCTGAGCTTGGTTCTCAGCATCTACATCAGCTGGACCACAGCTGACAGGAGATCCAATGCACTTTTCCGGAGTCCAAAGGTATTCAAACACATGTGGCAGATGCACAGATACATAGAAATGCACATAAATAAAAATAAAAATGTTTTAAAATGTTCTGATTCTTCTGCCTCCATCTAAGTACTAGGTTATTAAGATTGGGCACTTGGATTATACCAGAGAGATGCCAGGAGACAAGAAGTTGGACATACAGTACAGAACAGAGGTAACTGAGCCACCACACAACGGAATGCAGATAAATAGAAACAGGCTAATTTGAGTTGATGACAAACATAAACTAAAAGGTCAAACTTTCATAATAATAAGTCTCCATGTCAACATTTGGGGGTTGTCCACCAAGAAAGCTTGCTATAAATAAATGCAAACATATTTTTTTTTTAAAAGAAATGGAGTCTCGCTATATTGTTCAGGCTAGTTCCAAACTCACATTTTCTTTTCTTTTTTTTTCTTTTTTGTTTTGTTTTGTTTTTATGAGACAAGGTTTCTCTGTAGCTTTGGAACCTGTCCTGGAACTGCCTCTTGTAGACCGTGCTGGCCTCGAACTCACAGACATACGCCTGCCTCTGCCTCCTAAGTGCTGGGATTAAAGGCATATGTCACCACTGCCCAGCTTAAACTCCTGTTTTCAAGAGATCCTCCCGCTTCAGTCTCCCAAGAAATTGGAATTATAGTATCACTACCATGTCCAGCTCAAGAAATATCTTAAATATGGTCATTAAAATGATTTCATTTCTCAGAGATGATGCTACAAAGAATGGCCAGATTTAGTATACCATGAAAGTCTAGTGGAAACTATCTGGGTGCTTGATATGGGATTCCCCTCTGTATGCTGTGAGTACCATTGGTTAATAAAGACATTGTCTTATGCCTGTGATAGGGTAGAGTAGATAAGCAGGGAAAAGCAAACTGAATGATGGGAGAAGGGAGGCAGAGTCAGAGAGAAGTCCTGTAGCCCAGCTGGAGCAGGGCGGAACTTTACCGGGTAAGCGGCAGCCACGTAGCGATACACAGATTACTAGAAATGGGTTAAATTAAGATATAAGCATTAACTGAAATATGCTTAAGCTATTGGCCAAACAGTATTGCAAATAATATGGTTTCTGAGTGATTATTTTGGGGCCGAGCAGTTGGGAACTAGTTAGCAGCGTTCTTACAACAGGTGCTTAGAATTACAGAGAAGGGGACAGAGAAGGAGTCAACAACAACAACAACAACAAGGAAGATAAAGACTGAGCAGAAAAGGAAAGAAATGAAGAAAATATCACAGAGATAAAATAAATTAAAAATATAAATGAAATGCTTGTGAGTGTATTAATTATGCTTATGGTATTATAGCCAATATGCAGATTATTAATTATAATCTTTGCATGGAATGTGGTTATGATCTGTTTAATGCTCAGTATTTTATAATAAATACACTAAGCAATGAAAAAATTGATAGGAGTTGGAATCTCTATACTACTTTGGGGATTATGGGCATTTAAAATTGTGTGTGTGTGTTTACGTGTGTTTACATGTGCCCATGAACATCTGATGAGAGGACAGTTGTTCTGAGTTGGGTCTCTACTTCTATCACATATGCCCCTGAGTCAAACTCAAGTTTTGTGGCAGGCTCAATCCACTGATGGATTTCATCTGTTCCAGTGTAGGCATTTTAATGTTACCGATTTCCCTGATGCATAAACAAAGACTGTCCTTTGTGTCCTTGGTAGTTTCTTTTCACAGTGTTCTGTAGTTTGCAGTGTACAAGTCTTTCACCTTCTCTGCTAAATTTATTTGTAGGTGTGGTAGTGTGGGGCCTCTTGCCTCAGTCATGAGGAGGGTGGGATAGGATGATTTCTTTAGCCTATGAATTTGAGGCCCTCCTGGACAGCAGCTTGAGACCGTATCTCAATTAAACAATGACTCGGAGAGAGCATGCCTAGTGTGTACAGGGCTAAGTGTTTGAGCTTCAGCTTCACCAACTAACCAACCAACCAACCAACCAACCAACCAACCAACCAAATAGCCAATCAACTGGCAACTGAAAAAGGCAAGTTTATTCCTAAGTATTTTGTTAGTTGGTGGTATTGTAAAGAGTTGCTTTCTCAGTTTCCTTTTGTTCTAGGTAGTTATTTTTTGTGGGGGAGCACAAAAGCCCTTGCACTCATTGTTGTAAGGAGAGGGCCGCTTGTTTGTCCCGGCCATCCGGCTAGCTTACACCTGAAATAACCACACAGAGTCTGTATTAATTAAAGCACTGCTTGGCCATTAGCTCTAACTTCTTATTGGCTAACATCTCCATTAATCTGTGTATCTCCATGCACGTGGCTGTGGCTGACCGGAGATTCTAAGTGACGTCCATCTCAGGCAGGGGATCCATGGCTTCTCTCACTTCTTCCTTTCTTCCCAGCATTCAGTTCTGTCTTCTCCGCCTACCTAAATTCTGCCCTATCAGGCCCAAATCAGTTTCTTTATTTATTAACCAATGAAAGCAACACATGAACAGAAGAACATCTTATACCAACTCATGGATAAGCACTAGGGAAACTAGGATGTTAAACACACAGGATAGTCTCTTCTTCTTCTTCTTCTTCTTCTTCTTCTTCTTCTTCTTCTTCTTCTTCTTCTTCTTCTTCTTCTTCTTCTTCTTCTTCTTCTTCTTCTTCTTCTTCTTCTTCTTCTTCTTCTTCTTCTTCTTCTTTTTCTTTTTTGGTTCCTGTCCTGGAACTAGCTCTTGTAGATCAGGCTGGCCTTGAACTCATAGAGATCTGCCTGCCTCTGCCTCCCAAGTGCTGGGATTAAAGGCGTGTGCAACCACTGCCTGGCTAGGATAGTCTCTTCAAAGGGAGAGATGTATGTCCTGTTTTTCCACTCAGGAAGCTAAGAATGGAGGTGGTTAATAGCCAGGTATTTGTGACCCTGTGGGGTCAGGCCATACCTAACTGTCCACAAGAAGGATTGGAGGTGACTAATAGCCCAGAAGACCTCTGTAGTATTTGTATGTCTGAGGTCATACCATATCCTTCCTAGACACCTTAAGATAATACACGTATCCTTATAGAAGAAGTGACATGTAATTTTTTGATGTGATTATGCCTCCTTGTGAGCACAGCAGTGTGTTACACCAAAAACCTTTTCTCCAAATTGTACTGTACTTAAATATACATGCAATAAACTGTTCTGTTTCAGACAGTAGAAGTTTAACGCAACACTGGCTACTGAGTTGTGTTGAACCAGAACATGGATTATCAGTTGCCAGCCCTGGTAGTTGCAGAAACCCCCACAGTTAATTTTATATGTTGATTTTATAGCCTGCTACCTTCCTGAATTCAGTTATTAGTCTTACTGGTTTTAGGTTGTTTATGGGTATGTATGTATGTATGTACATATGTATGTATGTACATATGTATGTTACGTAGAGATTTACAACTTTATTTTTTGGCTTTTTGAGACATGATTTCACTATGTGGCTTAGGCAGGACTAGAACTCACTGTCCTTGTGTTTAGGTCAGCTTTCTGTGTATAGAGATCACAGTCATATGCCACAACACCTGGCAAACATGAACACAGGAGCTCTGTATGTAACATCCCATGGGTCTTTGCCATCTGCAGCCGACTCTGCACAGCCACCTGTATGGGTACAGTTGAACTCTTTGTCCCACTCATCCAGTGCCAATGAGAACACAGTGTGCTTTCCCTAAGATAGGGTTTGTTTTTGTTTAGTTTTGGTGTTTAACTCAGAAGTCTTCTTCCCTGCTCTTTCCACCCACAGGAGAAGCAAAGAACCGAGCATATAACCCAGAAAGTTTCCATAGGTTTAACTTGTATGGAGTCCCAACACCTCATTTTAATGATGGGCGCACGATAGCTAAAACTTTACATTGGCTCCATGAACTACAAATGTAAGTGTGATTATACCTGGTCTAGCAGTAAACCTTAGAGATTTAGCATATGCACTTGAATAACTATCAATTTAAAATTTATTTTTTTTTAAATTTATTTTTAAGAGATATTAAATACATCAACATCATTCAGCATAAAATTCATAGAAAAAAATTTATCTCGCAATTTCTTTACTTTCACCAGCATTCTGTCTGGTTTCTCCAGAGATAGCCATGATACTGTTTTCTTGTTTGTGCTGTTCTGAAATTGCTTTATGACTTGTTTTTGAGACAGGGACTCACTCTGAAGCCTATAGTAGCCCAGAATTTGGGTCAATCCACTTGCCTCAGTCTGCCAGTGTTAGAATTACAGGCATACCCTAGTTTGCTTTTTACTTACTTTTTATTGTTGCTTTAGATTCTATTTTTATTTTTAAGTGTGCATGTGTTAATGCACACATTTGCATGCAGGTGCACCTCACAGGCTGAGACATCATGATATATAATGCTTTGTTGATACCCATGGGAAGCCTGCCCCCTTTCTAAGGAAAAACAGAAAAGGAGTGGATGGGGGGGCGTGAAGGAGAGATGAGGAGAGGGAATGGGAGGAGAGGAGGAAGGGGAAACTGGTCAGGGTGTAAAATACATAAGTTAGTAAAATTTAAAAAAAGAAGTCAAATACCTTTTTATTTCAAGAGGGAAGAATCAGGGCACAATCACAATCAGATAAAGATAAAACCAAACTTCAATAGTATAAATTACTCAGTGCCGGTATATGGGATTCACATACACTCTCCTTTGGCTCTGCTCTCTGCAGCACATACTGTTTGTCTTCTAGGCTTCAGCTGGCTTCACTCTAGGGCTGTCACTGTTCTTGGTGGTCATTCCATGGTATTGGCATCTCAGTGCTGGGGTCTTCTGCAACTGGGTTTCATATTCACCAGTAGCTCTTCCTGGGCTCTCTTCTTGGTGCAAATCTTCAACCTTCCGCATAACCCCTCTAATTTTCGGCCTTCCACTGCTATTCCATCTGCAGTTTCACCATTGGCCTTTCCTGGCCGCTCACAGTGTAGTGATGAGGCAAGCAGGCCTGCTTTTTGTCCCACCCAGCTCCCACACGGCTAGCTTTACACCCGAAATAGCAACACACAAATTATATTCATTTAAACACTGCCTGGCCCATTAGTTCCAGCCTCTTAATGGCTAATTCTCACATTTTGATTAACCCATTTCTATTAATCTGTGTAGCACCACGAGGTGGTGGCTTACCGAGAAAGATTCTAGCCTACGTCCATCTTGGGCTGGAGCTCATGGCGTCTGCCTCACTGCCTTCTTCCTCCCAGCATTCTGTTCAGTCTACTCCACCTATCTAAATCCTGCCCTATCAAAAGGCCAAGGCAGTTTCTTTATTAACCAATGAAAGTAACACATAGACAGATGATTCTCCTCCATCATCACAGTGCCAAGCCTCAGCTGCTTTCCATGACCCCTTCATGCCTTCAAATCCAGTACCACCTGGGAGATTCTTACATTAAACAAAACTTGACTGCCAGCCTTGGCCACCTCTGGAACACAGCTTCTGTGTGCTGACTCTGAGGAAACACTTCCCAGAGCTGCCTCCTCCTCCTCCTCTTCCTNATCAGTAAGTCAGAACGTGAATAAGGAAATGGAGTTTCATACTTGAATGAAGTCAAAATTTATTGACTGTAATACAAAACAAGCTAAGACTGAAAGCTGCCATTTGACAGGAACAGATCTATCCGTGTAGTTTTCTTCCTGGAGAGGGTGTGCACTCAAGTCGTCTAACCTAAGATAGAATGAAGACTTAGATTGTCAGCAGCTAACGAAAGACTACACTTTACCTATAAATAGGAAAAAATTGCTAAAGGCAAAACGAGACATTTACAATTTTTTTTGATACTAAGTTCACAGAAGTAGACAAAACAAGCTATAATTACAAGAACTTTAGACACAGGATATAGATGTAACATGACTATTTAAATCTTTTCCATCAGCCACAATCTGCTCTATCTTCCACTCACTTGTGCTACGATTACATGCTTGCTGCTTCTACACTACAGAGTCAACAGTTATCACCAAAAATGCAAAATAGTTAGACCCTGACAAAACTTTGTGGGTTTCAGCTTCACTCCAGCTAAGCTACTCTAAGCCAGATTAAGAATACCCGTTGATTTTAGACCCTGCTCCTTTTTCGCTTATGTCATACAAAGTCCTTATGTTGCACTTGCAATATTCTTGCTATTGTCTTTTTCTGAGACATTAACATTAACTTGTGAAAACTGCAAAAAACAATGAAATTGAACTTCTGATTCTGAGCCTGCAATCTTATTCCTGCTTAGACACACTACACTCCTCTGTGGTGCATCCCACCAGCACAGCGACCCCTTTCCTTGTTCTCTGTTCCTTTGCCCTGAAGGCACTTCTGGATAGCATAATACGTGCGCTTTGGCTGCCTGGACATTCAGGACACCTATGGTCATTGGGACTTCTCACTCCTCTCCTCTTTCTTTTCTATGACTACTACCACTTTTCTGCTTTCTGTCCACTGGGGAATGTTCAGGCTTGGTGTTGTCATCAGGGGGACAGAGTCGATTTCGGCTTTGAGCTCCCAATTGTACAGCTGCATTGCTGGATGATCCTTTTTTTTTTTTTTTTTCGATCTCTCTTAACCACTTCCTCTTTCTTTTCAGCTTTTTCTGAGGTGCATATTGATTCTGTATTCTCACTCTTCTTCCCTTTATCTTGAAGTGCTTCTTTTTCTCTCTTCAGTTGCTCTTCCTTTCGTTTGAAAGCCTTCTCTTTCTCACAGCGCTCCTTCTGCTTCTGCCTCCAGCGTTCTTTTTGCTGCTTCATCCTCTCTCGTTCACAATCCCGATCCCTGTCCCTGTGATCTCTGACATTCTCATCATCTTTGGTTCTTCATCCTTCAGTTCGACATCAGAACGCCTGGGCAGAGTACAACTTTGCCCACTGGCTCTTTTTTCATTCAGATTCTCTTTGCCCATTTTCTAGGCTTTTATCAAGGTCTTTTTTCATCTCCTTTTTCTGGTTTCTTGAGCAGCTTAGTCTTTGGTTCATCCTTTGTTTTTTCCCTTTCTGGAACTCTATCTTCTTTAGCTTTTTGTTTTTCCTCTTCCTTCCATTTTCTTCTCTCTTCTTCTCATCGCCTTTCCCTTTCTATTTCTCGTCTCCTCCTTTCCTCCCTCCTTTCTTCTCTCATTTGCTGCTTGTTCTTCAGAAATCTCAAAAGTTGGGTTGTCCTTTTAGCTATTAATTTTCAATTTTTGGCTTCTATTTATTTCCTCCAGCAATTTCTCTGGAGTAGATGTCATTTTTTCATTGTCTGTGGCGTAACTCTCCAAAAATTTTCTGTATTCTGGATCATCATTGATAGTCCCAACTTTTGCATCTCTTTTCTTATTCTTCTATTTTGCAGCTTTTTGAAAAGGTGCAAATTCTACTATAGCATGATATTCCTGACCTTTATTGTCGAGGAATATAAAGTCATTAAATTGGTCCCTGAATAAAATAATGCCTTCTTGGTTTTTAAAGGATACAGACTAGTATCATTGGGAAAAAACTCAAAATGATCATGCTCAGGCATATGTTGAAGATGTTCCTGAAGCTGCTCCTTGGTCAAAGTGGGAGGTAATCCTCGAATTACCACTTTGCTTAAAGCTTCTTCCTTCTCCCTGTTGCGATCTTGCTTATCTTCCCCTTTGGCGTCTTCAGCAGTAGCTTCAGCACTGCTGCCTGTGGCATCCTGAGGCGTGAACAGGGTCACTTGCTTCTCCTTAGGCCTGTGATCTTTCTCTTCCTTCACTGCCATGGTTCTAACCAAGGACACCAGCAATACCAGCAGACAACAGATGCAGGAAAAAGCAAGGAATGGTTTCTCTTTTGAGGAAATGTGAGCATACTAAACCTCCTGATTCCACAACTGCCTACAGAGTTGTGAGAGAACACACTTCCGTTGTTTGCTGCTGTTTGTGGTAACTTGTTATAGCATCCGTAGGAGAGCAATGCTTTCAGCCAGCTTTCCCAACTCTCAGGGAAGACCTGGCTTTACTCTGCTTTCTGCCATCTTCAGGGAGTATGCAGCTGGGCATCCAACTGCCTACTGTTCTGCCAGTGTTGTTCCTGTATGCAGCCACAAATGCAAAGTCTCATTCTTTTTATTATTAATTTAATCATATCTTGAATATCACGAAGCAGGAACACTTCGTTCACAGATGGAGAACCTGGGCAGGGTGGCTTCAGCAGCTGTCCCTACTCCTGCATAGGTGGGCCTCTCGGCCTGGAGGCTGTGGCCATTTGTTTATGACTCCCTGTCCTCTCAGATCCTTCTCTTACACTTGGGCAGGAATAAGAGATGGGCTGCTTTACATTTCTCCTTTTATTTATCCACAAGATTATTCTTCAGAATTTCAGTCTCGAATGTGAGCAATCACGAAATGCTATTAAAATCAGAGGAACTTGGGGTGGGGTGGGTGTGGAAGAAGGGGGGGAGGAACTGTGGTTGGTATGTAAAATGAATAAAAAATTAGAAAAAGCAGAGAAACTGTAAGGATCTGTGTTTAACGGGGAATTTATAATTAATAGTGCTATAATTTTACTTATTTGATAATAATCATGGAAGTAACAAACTCATACTTCAGAAAATCAACACAATAAACATTCATATTTCTGTAATTTACTTTGATCATCAGTAACATTTTCTTTCTAGTATGGCTCCCCAGGCAGAATATTGCTGTTCTAACGAGACTGCCACCCCACGTTGTAGCCATGTTGTTACTACAAAATATTACTTAAGAGTGTGTAGTCTTCATAACTGGAGGCTACAATGCATGCAAGGCTGTTCTTAATCACCTGTCATGACTGAATATTTGGATTTTTCTATTATAACTAATGAGACTATAATGTTTTCATGAACCACTGAGTTATATCACACACACACACACACACACACACACACACGCAAAACATGCTAGGCAAGTCAAACATTTTTTTCCTCTTTCTTTTCCTGTGTGCATGTGTGTGTCTTGTACATGTGTTAATGTGGAGAGTGCGCATGTATGTGTATGCATGTGTGGAGGTCTCAGGGTGGTATTGATAATGTTTTTTGATCATTCTTTGAGGCCGGGTAGCTCAGTCAAACTCTGTGCTCCCTCACAGGTTTCCTAGTCAGCTTGCTTTAGGAATCCTGGATCCTGTCTCTCCCTTCAGAAACTAGTGTTATAGGGATGTTGACACATGCATTCTGAGCACCTGAACTTCAGCTTCAAGATTGTACAGCAAGTTCTTTAACAACTGAGCTAGTTCCCCAGCCCTCAGCTAATGTGTGTGTGTGTGTTTGTGTGATATAAATGCTTTTTTTTTTTTTTTTAGAGAGACAGGCTCTACTTCTGTTTATTGGATTGGCATGTTCCCCTGCTATAACCTCCTGACTAACTAATCATAGTTGCCCCACTGCTTTCTACATTAAAAATGGTTTTATTAGCATTGTTTTTATGGATATGGTGTTTTGCCTATATGTATGCCTGTGTACCGTGTGTATGTAGTGTACAGAGAGGGCAGAAGAAGGATTTAGATCCCTGGAAACTGGAGTTACAGACAGTTGTGAGCCCCTGCATGGGTTCTGAGGGGTCCTCTGCAAAAGCAACAAGTGTTCTTAACCCGGAGCCATCTCTCCAGTCCTGCTTCCCATATTTCTAAACACTGTGTGGAGTGCTTTCTTACTACTGATTCTTAGGTGGAGATAAAAGGGCATAAACATGATAGGGACGGGAGGGATGCAGCTACACACACACACACACACACACACACACACACACACACACCAGCCTGAGGAGTTCTTTTCTCAGTGAAGCTGGTATTTTTGACATTGCCACAGAAAAGAATTTCAGGATGATTTGGTATGAGAAGCAGAGTTTGAACTTATTAGCAGAGATTAAAACATTTTAAACTGTTATGGTTTTTATGTATGTTGTCTGTTGGGTGTGTGTGTGTGTTTGTACTTGTATAAAATATGCACAAAACTGTCCAAGTGCATGTGGAGGCCAGAGGAAGACATTGTCAACTATCTTTCCTTGTCGCTCTCCACCTTCCTCCCCAGAGGCAGTGTCTTTCACTGAAACAAAAGCTTACCATTTTTGGCAAACTGGTTGGCCAAAGGGAGCTCATGGGATCTACCTCCCCACCCTTGTCACGTGTTCACAGAAGGCACATATGACCAGACCCAGCTTTTTTATGTGGCTCTTTGGAATCTGAACCCAGATCCTCCTCCTCTCATCCTCTGAGCTGCTTCTGTAGCCCCTAAGAAGATACTGTAACACAATTACAAGTGTGTGTGTGTGGGGGGGGGACTTATAGGAAAGGAAGGCAGTACTCACCCAGGTGTGGGTGAAAGAAAGAATCTTGCCTAAATCTCTTTACAATGTTTGTATATGTGACCTGGTGGCTTCTAAAGTTCTGCCTCAAAGGGTTGCTGAGGAACTCTCTCTCTCTCTTCCTTTTCCTCCAGTAAATGAGGTCAGGGACCTGAGGAAGCATTGAGTAGGACAACAGCAGACAAAGTAAAATCACGGGTGGCAAAGAAGCAACTGTGCTTTTTTTTAAACATTTATTTAGTGTGTGTGGGTATCCTAAGGTGAGTTTGCCCCCAAGACATATTTTTATGTAAACATTTATAGTTTTCTTAGTGACATTCTCTGAACTAAGCACTTTACAACTGGGAAAGAAGTAAGGCCGTGTATACTTAGACCTTAAAAGTAGTTCATCATTATTTTAACATTTCTAAGTGGCATAGGACTAAGGCTGTATATGGTTATACAATTAAGTGTGGTTCACTATTATTTTAACATTCTTATTTGAGATATCTCTACATCAAAGGAACTTTGATCCTATGGGGAGCATCCTTCCCTTCACATGTTCCAAATTGTAAGCATTGTGGCTCAGATGGAAAGGGATCCTGCCAGTCAGGAGCCAAGGAATACTGAGTGTTACAGCTCAGGTGGAAGAGTATTCTGGTGGTTGGGGACCAGGGAATACTGAGTGCTATGGCTTGGATTGAAGAGTATTCCGGCACTCTTGAGCTAGGGAATAACACAGGTCACAGTAAGCATAGCAGTTTACTGCCCTGGCAGGGAAGGGCTTCCCCAGAAAAGTTGTTACAATTTGGCTCCAGGGCCCAGGAGTGTAACAGCTCTGCTCTGTTAGAGGAAGGTTTCCTCAGCTAAAGTATTACAGCCCTACTCTGCTCTGTCTCTGCTCCAGGGAAAGAAGGTCTCACCCAAACCTCCTTCAAGAGACTTATTGGGAGGGAACAATCCAGGAGAGTGGGTGCCTCAGCCAGGGTGGAAAAAGGGCAGGCTCAAACTGAACCAGGGCTTATATAGGAATTCTTAGGGGCAAAGTTTTTCCAGGGCGAAGGTTTTCAGGGTGGGAATTGGTTAGATTTCAGTCCCTTGAGCTCAGATTGACTAGGTCTTTGCTCAGGGACTGGTTCGTTTCCCTGCACAGGGATTATTTGGTTTTCTGCTTAGTTAATCAAGGGCAGATTTAACTCTGGTTTCAGGGTCAAACTGTTTATTTTATTTTTTATTTTAGCTTTTTGGCTATAGCTTTGAGGCCAGGGCATATTTCTTTCACTGACTCTGACACCCCCCCACCCCCATTTACTGTGTTAAGGATTGAACTGCATACATGCTAGGCAAGTGTTCTTCCACTAAGCTGTATCTCCAGACTGCCAGGTCCAAAAGAAAAAGGGACAAATGGTGAACTGCGGTGCCTATTAGCATATGAAAGTGGATTAGGGCCTCTAAGACGACCCTTCTCTCAGCTCTTCTCACCCGTCCCTACCCCTAAACCGGTCCAGATTATGGGCTTCCCTTGCCCCAGCTTTTGATTTTTATATAACCCTGCCAGTTTTGCCATGCATTTTCTTGGTTTCCTTTGCCTGAACTCTTCCTCATCCTCTCTTTTCTTCCTCTTTCTTTTTCCTCTCATGGTCCTGGTCAGTCTGTGGGTCATGTTTAGTTCTCTACTTTCTCTCGCTCTTCTGGACTCTTCTAGAAGCCTCTGTCTGTACTCACCCTCATATCTACTATACAAACCTTCCGCTCAACCATACCCCACTTTCTATACAGACCATGCTGGCAACTATCTACCAAATGTATTTTTATTACAGATTTTGTGATAGAAGCATCAATACATGGTAGTGTTAAGCATGGAATGTCTTCTGAGACTTGTTTATTGAAGGCACAGTGATATTATGATACCTTTTACTGTGTGAATATTTTACAGCTGATGACATTTTAATAATAAAGATACCTGACAACTTTCTCATTTTGTAGGAAACGAGGAGCTAAAATTACATCCCAAAGGGCTGATAACTTCAAGGAAAAATTTCAGCACAAACTTGGAAGAGTTTTAGACCCGTGAGTTTGAACTTGAGGTCCATGTTGAGTGGTCCTCTGGTCATCTGCATAGGCTTGATGGCACACATCTGTCATCTTAGTACTGAAAAGTAGAGGCAGGAGGACAGGAGCTTAAGGTCATCTTTACCTATATTATTGAATTGGAGGCCAACCATTGAAAACCAGTGTTGGTTTGCATTTTACTAAATTTCTTTTATTGAATAAGAAAATTATTCTTCTGTTGTTTATCAGTGGAATACTGTCACTGCCTACAGCAGTAGACTTGTACACATTTTGAAAAGAGGGAGAGAGAATTCTGTATGAAGCTTAATTTCTTGTATATCAGAAAAAATATTTTGACCATATTTGGTTTGAATCCTATCTCCCCCACCTCCACCCCTCCCTTCCCATGGAGTGGTCTGCTGGGAAAATCTTCAGCTATTGTTAATGTAAATGAACACTAGAGTCTTGTGCCTTCCCTTTGATTTTTCACAGTGTGTCTATAGAAGACTATAGTCTATGGTAGTTTGTTAAGGGCCTAAGGCAAACATATATAATGTTGAGCTTCAGATGGTGGGAACTTTAACTAAAGAGTCTGCTTTCTCCTGTAGAATTGCAGAAACTATGAATGTTGACCCAGGCCACACATTTGGAGCTTGCCTCCAGCCTGAGGACTATGGTAAATATGTGATTTTTCTTCTTAACAAATTAACACATCCCCATTAACGGAGTGGCTTTCTTAGAGAAGCCCACACCCAGGTCCTGGGTGTGACTTTCTGAGAGTCTCGTTTTCTATCAACCCCTATGCTTTTAACCTGTATTGAAATATCTGAAATTATCTCTTTTCCCCAAATCCCCATAAAGGGCTGCAGACGCTGGGGTCTTGTTATTGCTCAGCATGCTGACTCTGGATGCATACTAAATAAACTGTTGAAAAACATACCCAGAAAGCTATGCTGCTACATTCTCCATGGACACAGATACATATACATTTTTGTAGTGCTAGAGGTTGACCAGAGCCTGATGCATGCTAGACACAGCACTCCACCATTATGATGTTTCCAGTCCCTCGGAGCTTCTGATGTGAAAGCATTAACGTTTTACGTTTTATAACATTAATGATGTATGAGAAAGATATTTTTATGTTATATGTGAACTAATACAGTTTAAAGGTCCTATCATTAATACTGTATATGGATTTACATAGAAAATAAATATAAACTTATTAAGCGAACTCAGTGAGATAAGCTAGCTTTTCATTTAATTTCAAGGTACTTACATCGTGAAAAGGAGGTCTCTTGGTGCCTTTTAAAAATACAAATTCTGGCTGGGCTGTGGTGGTGCACACCTTTATTCCCAGCATTTCGGAGGCAGAGACAGGAAGATCTCTATGAGTTTGAGGCCAGCCTGGTCTACAGAGGGAGTTCCAAGATAGCCAGGGCTGTTACACAGAGAAACCCTGTCTTAAAAACAAACAAACAAACAAACAAAACCAAAAAAATATTGCAAAATCTGGGTTGGCAAGATGACTCAGTGCCAACCTTGGGGCCCTTATGGTGGAAGGACAGCCAGCTCCCAAGTGTTGTCCTTTGACCTCCTCATGAGTGCCATGGTGCACTTGTGAGCCTCTAAGTGCTCATGCACAAGCAAGGAAGTATATGTACATGTGTGTGCAGGTACCCTGTAAACCAGAGGAGTTACAAATGGTTGTGAGTCATCTGATGTGGGTGATGGGATGTAAACTCGGGTCCTCAGGAAGAGCATTGCACGCTCTTAATCACTCAGCCATCTCTCTTGCTCAGTAAGTGTATATCTGTAGCCTGATTAATAGAAACCCAGAGACAGATATTGGGTTTTACCCGAAAGTCAGAAAAGCAAACAGCCAGCCACTGACTCTTACTTCTACCTCCGTCTGAAATGGTGATCCTGCCTCTAGGAATCTTAGAATGAGACTATGTCTGAGAGCTGGCTCCTTCTGTTTTATGGTCCTCTTTAGTTCTGGGATTAAAGGTGTGCACCACTGGGTTTAAAGGCGTGCATCACCCAGTTCCCATGACAACTAGTGTGGCTATTGGGATTAAAGATGTGTGTTACCACTGTATGGCCTGCAAGGCTGACCAGTGGGGCTGTTTTACTCTCTGATCTTCAGGCAAGCTTTATTTATTAAAATACAA
Organism: Alexandromys fortis; assembly: GCF_014885135.2. NCBI lineage: Eukaryota > Metazoa > Chordata > Mammalia > Rodentia > Cricetidae > Alexandromys > Alexandromys fortis. The sequence continues at coordinate 4,867,370 of NW_026068037.1, read as the reverse complement.
ATAAGATGCTGCTACGTATTATTTCCTTCTTGAGTCTTTGAGGGAGTTGAAGAATAGATAGTTACAGTTATAGTTTTCCGTGTTTACCTGAGGCAGAAAGCAAGTTATGATAGAAAGTAAATTAGGTACAAGATTTTGGACTCATCAAGATAGAACAGAAATGGCATATTTTCTCTGAATTGTCAAATGCAAATGGATTAAACATTGTTGAAGTCTTTATTGCCTATATATATTGCATACAGTCATTGTACTTATTGCACGTAGTTTTTTATATTAGCTATAGCCTCTTTTTTATTTTAGACGAAAAGGGGAAAGGTAATGGTATTTCATTTGTATTTTAATAAGTAAAGCTTTTCTAAAGATCAGAAAGTAAAACAACCTCATTGTTCAGCCTTACAGACCAGGCAGTGGTGATACACACCTTTAATCCCAGTAGCTACACTAGTTGCCATAGAAACTGGACAGTAGTGGTGCACAGTTTTAATCCCAGTGCTAGAGAGGAATACAAGATGGGAGGGACAGCTCACAGACACAGTCTCATTCTGAGATTCCTGGAGGCAGGATCACCATTTCAGGCTGAGGTAGAGCTAAGAGCCAGTGGGCAGATGTTTTGCTTTTCTGACCTTCATGTTGAACCCCAATATCTGTCTCTGGATTTTTATTAATTGTGCTATACATATTAAATAAAGAAATGAAGGCTGCAGAGATTGCTCAATGGTTAAGAGCACTTGATCTTCTAGAGGACTGGGGTTTATTTCCCAGCACTCACATGGTGGCTCACTTCACTTCCAGGAGATGCACTGCCCTCTTCTGGCTTCTGTTAACACTAGGCACACATGTAAAACACAGACACACACGCAGGCAAAATATTTATATACAAAAAATATTAAAAATAAAGAGGAAAGAAAAAATAAAGAAGAGAAATGCATATTTTAGGCCACACTATAAATTTACAGAATCAGAAACTGTTTTGCAATATTTGTTTTTGAGTCAGTACAACTTGCTATAAGTCTTATCTATCTCTCCCAATCCTGGGATTACACTGTGCACAGCAACACATTTGTTTATCCATGGGACCCATCTTGAAACACATTTAAATTGTAATGTACTCTCATCAGGGATGGTGGCTCATTCTGTAATCCCAGCATTTGAGAGACTAAGAATGGATGGTTGCTTGAAGTTTGAGGATATCTTAGAGTAACAGAGCAAGAGAACACGTCTAAAATTTTTTTGATTGTTCTTTTCAGTATGGGACTGAACTCGGGCTTTTCGCAATGTGAACAAATGCCTACCTCTATCTATATCCTTAGCCAAGAGAGATCTTGCCTCAAAAATGAGAGAGAGAGAGAGAGAGAGAGAGAGAGAGAGAGAGCTCATAAGCACTCTGCTTTTGCACAGCTGCATAATTTCGAATCACTCTCAGCCAGCAAATCATCAACCAATCTGTAGGTGGCAGAAGACATTTGTTAGGAGGTCTTTCTTCTAGTTTGTCTTTAAATTTTTTTTTAAAGTTCTTCATGTTTGAGCTCCAGCTTGCTATATAGCCAAAAGGGCCTTGAACACCTGATTCTCCTGTCACAGCCTTCTACATGGATTACAGAACCGTGACAACATGCCGAGCTTTTGTTTTGGTTTAGTTTCACTGAGTAGCTCGGGCTGGCCTCAGGTATATGTCAGTTTGTTTTCTATTGTGATAAACACCATGACCAAAAAAGCAACTTGGGAAAGAAAGTGTTTATTTCAGCTTACATTTTACACTCCACCACTGAGGAAAGCCACATCAGGAACTCTGAAAACAGAAACTGAAGCAGAGCCCACAGAGAACTACTTCTTACTGACTTGCTCCCCAGGGCTTGCTCAACCTGCTTTCTTAACACAGCACAGGACCTCCTGCCCAGGGATGGCACAATCTACAGTGGAATGGGCCATCCCACATCCATCACCAGTCAAGAAGTGCCCCACAGGCTTGCCTCTTTTCAGATAATTCTAGCTTGTGTCGAGTTGACAAAACATTAGCCAAGACAAGGTAGGTGTGTGCTCCACTTTGGGCTAAGGCAGTCTTTGTTTTATACATAATAAAGAAGAGGAAGACCTGGAGCTAGAGCTCAGTGGTAGAGTACTTGCCCAGCATGCTGTGGCCCCTGGTGGAGTCCTCAACACCGTAAACAGAAAATAAGAGGCATACTTCAAAAGGGAAGACATACACTAGTGTTTATAAACATATTGGATTTAGCGATAAGGCTTACTTGAAATTCAGTGTGTTGCCTAGACTGACTTTGAACTAGTGATCTTCTTCACTTAGTAAACTACTGAACTTCTTCAGCCTCCTTTGTGCTGGGATTGCAGGCACAATCCACAATGCCTAGTAGATGTTTTCATGGTCAGAAACTTGGGGGTACGGAGATGACTCAGAAGTAACAATGCTTGCTGTAATAGCCTGAGGACCTGTGTTTGAATCCCTAGCACCCATGTACAAAGCCAGGAATGGCCTCCTCATTGGTAACTCCAGCATTGTGGGTCAGAGATAAGTAGGTCCTTGGAACTTACTGACATCTGTCCTGAAAATGTGAGCTGCCTGCCCCTTGGCTTAAGGCCGTTACTGGGAAATGATAGAGGAAGATACCTGAAGTTCTTCTCTGGCCTCTTGCCTGCACTTTCATGAATGTACACTCCTGCATACAGCTGTGCATGCACTACATCCTTATTTAATAAGACCAAACAGAAACATTAACTTTTATGTCTACTTTTTATACACAGAAGTATTCTGCATAATAGTATCAGAGCGAGTGTGTTCTGTACACCTGGAATTCCAGTTCTTAGGAGACTGAAAGGATTGCCATGAGTTCAGCGAGGCCAGCCTGAGCTACATGAGACCTTGTCTACAAAACTGAAGTAGTGGTGGGAAGTGCCAGCATTAGATGTGATTGGTTTTTGTGTTTTTCATTCTTAGAGGTTTCTAGGTCTCTCTGCTTTTGTCTATCTCTGCCTCTGTTTCCTTTTCTGGAAACACTAGGGGCATATTTTAGATTCACATGTAAGACAACTTCTTTCTTCAATAGGAGCTGGCGATCTCATCCATTATAGACGCCCTGGTGAATATCTTCGTGGCAAAGACCGTCAGCGAGCCGTGATTGCTGCGGCTCGTCATCACTTGAAGAAATTTAATTACCAGCACTTTAACACTTTGCTGTCGGCTTTCAGGCACTATGACAAGGCCAGTAGTCCTGCAGAATAAGGGGGTTATGGTGCATAGGTAAATTCCAGCAGACTGGTGCAAATGGGGGGGGGGGTTAGTAAACTATGGCCTGGAGGTGAGTGCAGTTTAGTTGAAACACATTTATGACTGTGTGGTTTGAAGCATGGTCAATGGCTACTTTTGTCTTCCACATAAGCAGAACTGGGTAAATCTCAGTGTTCTGAGAACAAGGGAAAATGTTAAAATAGGAGCGGCAGGGCTGCGTCCCCGGCACCCGGCCGCCCGCATGGCTAGCTTATGCCCGAAATAATTACACGGAAACTGTATTCTATTAAACACTGCCTGGCCCAGCTAGTTCCAGCTTCTTATTGGCTAGCTCTTACATATTGTTCTAACCCATTTCTAATATCCTGTGTAGCCCACGAGCTGGCTTACCAGGGAGGATCTTAACCTGTGTCTGTCTGGAGCGGGAGAATCATGGCGACTCCCTGACTCAGCTTCTTTTTCCCAGCATTCTATTCTGTTTACTCCGCCTACCTAAGGGTTGGCCTATCAAATGGGCCTAGGCAGTTTCTTTATTAATAAGAAATCACTCCCACATCAGGAAAATGTAGCTCTGTGGATCTGCAGGGGACACTGGACAGTCTTATACTTAAGTTTTGGTGTCTATACATAGAAACGTCAATCTATATCTAACTGAATCATAGAATTCCATCGACTTGGAACTGATATCCAGCCAATGGGTGCAAGACCATTTGATTTTTTTTTTTTTTTTGAGATAGGGTCTCTTGTAGTTGTTGTTTTGTAGCACAAGATGTAAGGATCAAAGACTTTACATAAAGCCACATCTGGTTTATGTGGTACTGGGGATTTAGCAACTGGCTTTGAATGTGCTAATCAAGCCCCATATCAATTGGGCTGCACCCCCATGCCAAGATTAAAACATTTTAAATTACTGTAAATGTAATTTGTTCATTTAGTTTTGGGTGCTGGAGGTTGAACCTGGGACTTTACACATGCTAAGCATGTGGCATGCTCTGACTTGCACTTCCAGTTCCTTTTCAAAATTTTTGCCCTGCTTTTCAGGAAGCTCACAGCCCATTGAATAATTTCAGGGTCAACTTTGTGGGCATTTGAATTTATTTTTCATTCTTACTTTGCTTTGATTTTCCTCTACTCCCTTTTGTGCCTCATTGTATCTGGTTTTCTAGGCAGATTAAGAGAATTTAAAAAGATTCTTGTAGGATCCGGGGATTAAACTCAGGTCATCAGGTCTGGCATGAGTGTCCCTACCCACTGAGCTTTTTTGCTGAACCTACAAACCATTTTCGAATGAGTGTGATATCAATACATACGATGTGTGTTGTTATAGAGTATAACAACCATTTTAATTATGAATTTAGTTTTTATTCAAAATTAAATAAGCAAAAGTTTTTTTTTCATTGCTAATAACTTTTATTCCACATGACCCAAGATTCAAAAAAAAACTAGTCAATGTAAATTGGTGACAAAATCTAAGACAGTATGATGTTCAGGAATACATAATATTTTTTAAAAATTGAAACATAAAAATTTGTACCACGTAGGCTTACAAGTTTACACTCATTCCAGTATTATTGGTGGGTGTCTTATAGGTACATTGAGAATTTTAATAATTAAATAGGATTGGTATCTCAGGAGACGGCAACTTCTTATATCCCAGAATTTACACAGCTTTCCTGTAATAAAAATGAAGACTATTCCTGGAGCAACTGTGTCTTAGTCAGTTGGACATCCATTATTAAAGCATTTGTGTCTGGATGTATGTTTAACCTTGGTTTGCCACTTTAAGACTTATAACCTTAGAGCCGCCTTAGAGCTCAGGAATTTCCTGTAATGAGTTTATCCTCCAGTTAAAGGGAGTTCCCAGAAGAGGCCCCAGATGTGGGACAGAGTCCAGGTCTTCAGTCACCTGACATTTTCACACTCTGTCCTGGTAGGGACCTTACAAGACAG
>NW_026068037.1:4838305-4861387 GCF_014885135.2 Alexandromys fortis | reverse complement strand
CCACCCCACCCCCAAGGTCTCAATTTTCTCCCCGGCAATTTTGTCTACTTCCCTTAGCCAAGAGGATAACTATATGTTTTTTCTTGGGTTCACCTTCTTGTTTAGCTTCTTTAGGTTCACCAGGTATACACTCCGTGACCTTTATTTGTGGCTAGAAACCAATTATGCAAAAGTTTTAAGAAATTTGTGTCCATTATTCATATAAAAGAAAGTTAATAGAAACAGCCACAAGTTTGCAATAAATAATTATAAAGAATCCAGGGCAACATGAATATAAATCATGTCACTGCATAGTGCTCTAATTGAGATATGAATAAGGCCGAGTGAAATACAAAACAAAACATAAAAGTCTTTACAAAATCTTAAAATCTTAGCATTAGCTTCTCTGCCTTCTGATCCGTAATGGGTTTATGTATTTCCTAAGTACAAGTATCTCGTTAAATTGTAAATTACACTCTGTGTGTGTGTGTGTGTGTGTGTGTGTGCAGAATAATTTTAAAAAGAGAAAAAAAAAAGAAGAAATATTCCTGTCTCCCTTCCCTTCCTGTGCTGATCACAGTGTTTGTGTGTGCTTTTTTTTCCATTTTAAAAATTAATTAAAAATATCCATTGCTCACTGGCTAATTTATTTAAGAACAACTACTTTGGTTTTAGGCCTGGGAATTACATAACTGTGCACTAATGAGTAATACTTCTCATTATCAATAAAATAAAATATAAACAGAAAACAAAACATATTCACTTAAAATTGTACTAATTCGAGGCATCAAATGTTGGACTGGTTAGTATTCCATGGTTGATGCAGGAGAATCAAGTTTTTTGAGGCCTGTTGATAGGGCCGTCTAGCAAAACTCTGTTTTGTCTTTGTCTCCCACCCTCTGTAAAGAAGTTATGATAACCACATAGGTGACAACAGATGTCTATAAGTCACTGCTTTGCCCTCAAAAATGTGTTTTAAGAAAGTATATGTGAGTCAAGGTTGCACCTTCCTTTAATCCCATCATTGGGTAGCCAGGCACAGGCAGATCTCTGTGAGTTTGAGGCCAGGCTGATCTACATAGCAAGTTCCAGGACAGCTAGGACTACACAGAGAGACCCTGTCACAATAGAAGAAACAAACAAACAAACAAAGAAATAAAAAGAAAAGAAAAAGAAAAGAATGAAAAGTAAATAAAATGTATGTGTGGTTGTGGAGATGGCTCTTAGTTCTTGTAGAGGACCTGAGTTCATTCCCAGTATTTGCAATTGGCTCAGTTTTAGCTCCAGCTCCAGGGAATCTGATGCCCTGCACAATGTAGATTAAATTAAGAAAGAGAAAATATATCTGATGCTTTGTCTGGTTTTTAATGACTACTGGGTATCCTCAATTTCAAGATGATTTTCAATATAAAAATATGTAAGTTAAAGTAATCAGATTTAAAATTTTATTCATATACACATAGAAACATATAGACGAGAGAGAGAGAGAGAGAGAAAGAGATAGATAGATAGAGAGAGAGAGAGAGAGAGAGAGAGAGAGAGAGAGAGAGAGAGACAGAGCACCCCCACACCAGTACAAACTTGGCTAGATGGGGTTACTTGTAGCACAGGCTGCCCTTGGATTCTGAGCCTCCTGACTACACTTCCAAGTTGAGATTACAGACATGCACTATGATACCCGACTCAAATCTGTTGTAATTTGTGTGTGTGTGAGTGTGTGTGTGTGTGTGCACTGTTGGGATGAAATTCAGGCATCATACTTCCTAGGCAAGTGCTTGGTCACGGAACTAGACTCTAGCTACCTTCAGTCAGTTTTAAACAGCTCACGAATACGAATAACAGAATCTGCTGTGCTGGCTAGTCTTAATGGCAACTTGACACAAACTAGAGCTATCTGAAAGGAGGGAGCTTCAATTGAGAAAATGCTTCTATCAGATATAGGACAATTCTTAATTAGTAACTGATGTGGGAGTGACCCAGCCTGTTGTGGGTGGTACCATCCTTAGGCTGCTGGTCCAGGCTTCTATAAAACAGGCTGAGGAAACCGTGGGAGCAAGCCAGCAAGCAGTGTCTCTCTGTGGCCTCTGTATCAGCTCCTGTCTCTACGATCCTGCCATGTTTGAGTTCCTATCCTGACTTCCTTTGAAGATGAACAGCAATATGGATGTGTACGCCTTTCCTCCCCAGTTTTTTGTTTTGTTTTGTTTGTTTGTTTGTTTTTGGTCATGGTGTTTCATCACAGCAGTAGAAACCCTAACTAGGAATCTGCCTTCGCTTTTTAAAAGTTCATTTTGAATGCAGTTATAAGAAATACAATCTTAATAGCTGCTGGTTATCTAAGTAAGCCACTAGGCAGGCTCCTTATGATGACATCACATCCCTGAGCATTGTTTAATGATGATGCGTCTTTTAAACCATCAACTTTTAATCTGTACTGTGTAGTGTTTGGCATCCTTAAGGAATGTTTTACTGAGAAGCCAGGACAATGTGGATCTAATGCAGTAGAATCCAAAACTATTGAATGCTCTGATTCAGTTTCATAGAAAAATAATCAAGACAGCAAACAAACTTTGGTTTCCTAAATGAATATTCTTGCTTATAAGTATCATTCATTGAGTGCATATTGTCTCGTTAAGCATTGCTCTGGATATTTGTAGACATTAACTTACTCAGAGCTTGAAAATGTAACCATAAATTTGAGTGACAGCATTATGGCACTTGAGCATAAGCAGGCTTGAGAGAGCATGCCATCATGTTTGCAAGCCAAATAATATCATATTGGCAGCTACAAAATGTTCCCAACAAAAGAAAAGAATTGTACCATGGAGTGTAGCAACTGTTACAACTCAGGGCTTTCTGAGGAGTGTGGTAGTACATGCCTAAGTCCCAACATTTGGGAGCCAGGGCAAGGAAGATTGATGATAGACACAAGCCTGGGTGAGGCTCTGTCTCAAAAAACCAAGACCTGAACAACTCTCACCCTAAAAAATGGAATCAGGATTTCCTTATTCTCCACCCACCTGAGAGCCAGCTGTTAAACATGCACAGTACACAGCACTGGAATAGAAGGACAGCTAGGAATTTGGCGGGACTAAGAGTTACAACTGGGGCTTTTCATTATTGTCTATCATTGTCCCTATAAATCATAAAGCAAATTTTTATGCTCCCTGTAGCCCCACTATTCCCTTGAGCTTTGAGTAACATGAGTTTAATGAAAATAAAATGCCCTTGCTTTCAGTGGATACAAGCCTTGTATTAGGCAGCAAAGCTGTCAATATTGACAACATCTATTTTAGCTTTGTGAACTCTTTGATTCCATCAGTAGCTACTACATTGCTTTCCTGACAGGATAGCAGGTTCATGGTTTGATTGGCTTGGGTTTACCATACAGATATTTATAAAGGAGTTTACATTAATCTAGGCCATTTATAACTCCATTGTCAAGGTAATATGTGTTAACAACAGGAGGCATAGAGAACTTCTCCAGGGCCACAGTAATTTATTTAGAATTCACTTGGTCTGTCTCACTGGGCCATTTTTGCAGGGATTTATCTTCAGCGGCAGTGAATTCAACTTTGAGCAGCTACAGCCCCAGTAATGCTCAATGATTCATTCATAAGTAGTTTCTCTTGCAAATTCTTTACCTAAATCTCTCTAATGGGCTAACACATTCATATATTCTTTTTTCTCTTTAATTTAATTTTTTTCAGTGCTGGGTATAGAAGTTAGGGCCTCACACAGTTGAGGCAAATACTCTACTCTTAAGCTATATTCCCACCTATAGCACCCAGAATTCACTGCTCAAAGCCACCTCCCACAGGGGTGGAGCACAAAATGAAATTCTTAGCTCCATAGCATCATCTCTAAGTGCATCTAAGGTTGGCTTGAAGGAACGCATGAGGGACTGAGTGGTTAAGATGTCCTAGCTGTGGACTTTCTTCCTTAACAAGAACTATCTACTCTGCCCTGTCTTCTCCCAAAGGAACCTCTCAAATTTCTCTTTACTCTGTCATCAGCTTTTCTCCAGTAACACGTAGTGTAGTCATTTATGCCTTTAATTATTACATTTAAGGGGACTAAGGGTTTTTCCCTCTCTGGAAGAATGAATCTTAACAATGTTACAATGAGGGTAGACCTGAGGGATTAGTGGCTTTTCTCCTTTGTTTGGGGAGTAATATCAAACAACACTAGGCCTCCCTACTCTTTGCTTTGTAATATCATCTCTGTTTTCCTTGTTGGTAAGCAATGAAAAGGAGGACAATTTATGGCCCTGGTGAGAAAATAGGTGTTAACTCTGTCAGCATGAAAAAATTGTAATGAGCTGTCAGACATGCAAAAACATTGCTCAAGTGAAATGCCAAGCGTGTTTTATGATTATGACAGCTACATTCCAGAGCACACAGTTTGGTTTAAAGGATATGATTAAGCAGGGTGTGTGAGAGCAAGCCTGTCATTCCAGCACTTGGGAGGCAGAGATACGAGGACCAGAATTCATGGCCATTCTCAGCTACATAATTGATCATAAAGCTGGCCTAGAGTACATGAGACCTTGCCTCAAAACAACAATAAAATACTAAGATAAATAAATAAATAAGAGGAAGAAAAGAAAAAGGTGATTAAAATAAGTGGGATTGTGAACATAGCACATATGTGTTAAATGTGTGCAAGGGCCTGGAATCAATCATCAGGACCAATAACAAAAGGGTTCTGAATTATACTCTGCTTATACTAGGATCACAAACTGCGAAGTGTGTCTATCAGGTTGAGTCAATGAGGATAACTCTTGCTTTACATATATAATATTTGATTCCTCTTAGTGGAGGTTGGAATTTGCTGAGTGTGTGTGCTAGAGCCATTTTTTTTTTTTAAATCAGAGACCACACTCATATTACTCTCCTTTGCTTACTGGTTGACAGAAAGGAGATGGGATGATCGACAGAGAAGAACTGCATGAAGCTTGTGACCAGGCAAACCTGCATTTAGACAAGGTGCTCCTGGACCAGCTGTTTGATTACTGTGATGTGGATCAGGATGGCCTGATTAACTATCTGGAATTTGCCAATTTCCTTAACTGGAAAGACAAAGTACCTCTCACAGAGTATGAGAAGAGGGTCATTATTAAAGGTATGGCTTGAAAACTTGCTGAATTCTTAAGTAGAGTTTTATATTTTTGTAGTTTTTAGGATCTCAACCAACTTTAAAATTGTGTGTCCTAGTTAGCTTCATCAGTCAGTTGGTCACAGCACAGCATCATTTGAGGGATTCTAAACTGGGGGATTGCCCGTAGATCAGATTCTGTGAGAGACTGTCTTAGTTGATGATTCATGTAAGAGGGCCCAGTCCAGGAAGAGAAGAACTCAGTCCAATGAGGGGAGGACTCAGTCTCTGTAGGTAGTTCCCTCCCTAGGTAGGTGGGTCTGGGCTGTATAAGAAAACTATCTGAGGGGCTGACGTGTTGGGGACTGGCCTTGACAAAAATACATCTTACCAGGGTAGGGGCAGAAGGGTTTAGAAATATTAGTAAAGAATACGAAGACACGTGAAAAGAATAAAAACAGAAACCCTAGAAAGTACCAGGAGTGCATTCCCATGAATTCTGAAATCCATCTGTGTTTAATTTTCTGCATACTTTTATACCCCAATACAAAAGGGGAAGAAGGCAACAAAAGACTTCTTTAACATAATACAGAGGACAACTTGGACAGTCAATCCCTTTAACACTTGAGACATCAAATCATTAGTACTCTGTTGTTGAGGCAGTGAAGCCGCCCTAGACCACATATCCTGAAGGCAGCCACTCCCCAGGTGACCTCATAATACAAAAGAAGGAACAGAAATAAGTTTGAATATGCTGACCATCTGTCAGGATGAAATGGATCTAACTGTATGAGCCATCTTAATGTGCAGAGGTAGGCGGATCTCTGTGAGTTTGAGACCAGCCTGGTCTACAAGAGCTAGTTCCAGGACAGGCTCCAAAACCACAGAGAAACCCTGTCTCAAAAAACAAAAACAAAAACAAACAAACATAAAGAACCAAGTAGTCACATCCTGAATTGGGATGTGCAGCTATGCTTGTCAACTATTTTAAGCAACCTCCAAACTCTGACCATCAGACAAGGTGGAAATAGGCTCACATTTTTGTGCTTCCACACTCGAGAGATGGCTCAGTGGTTAGGAGTATTTAGTGCTTGCAGAGGGGCCAGTTCCCAGCCAATTGAGGTTCAGTTCCAGCATCCACATCAGGTGACTCTCAACTGCTTGTAACTTTAGTTCCAGGGGACTCACTGCCCTCTGGCGTCCACAGGCACCTGCATGTATGTTGTGTACATAAACTAATGAAGCCTCACACAGAATCACATAGATAAAAAATAATAAGTAAATCTTAAAAAAAGGTAGCTGAGCAAGAGAAACCAGTAAGCAATGTTCCTCCATAGTTTCTGGTTCTGTTCCTGCTTTAATTCAGGCTCTGACTTCCGCCAATTTGTCACAGGCACATGAAGGGAACTAGGACAGTGTGCACATGTGTTTGTTCATGTGGGGGATGAATAGGGAAGGAAAAAATGTGAGAACACTCAGGAAGATGGAAATGTGTGGCGGAGGGGAAGGGCAGCAATGAGATTTGCCTTTTTGTTTTTTAAGATTTATTTATTTATTTATTTATTTATCAGAAGAGGGTGCCAGATTTCATTACAGATGGTTGTGAGCCACCATGTGGTTGCTGGGAAGTGAACTCAGGTCCTCCCCTCCCCTCCCCTCCTCTTCCTCTTCCTCTTCGTCTTTTTTTTTTTTTTTTTTTTTTGAGACAGAGTTTCTCTGTGTAGCTTTGGAGCCTGTCCTGGCTGGCCAAATGATGTAGTTTTCTGCTTTTAGAGGTGTGTGTATGTGTGTGTGTGTGGGGGGAGGGCACGGGGATGGCGGGGGTAGAGCCTCTGGAACTTTCAAGGCATGCCTCCTGAAACGTTAGATCCCCTAGAGCTCCCTTAGAGCTCCTTTGTAACCCTTGCGTGAATTCCCCCAGTCTTCTGTGACTGTGGAAGCACCACAGTGCCCTCCAGTGGTGTTTTGGCTTTCTGACGTGACTGACAAGTCAGCAGGCTCAGTTCTACTTCACTGTTTCACCTTTTGGCAGTTGGGTTGGGCCCAGTGCCTGATGCATACTAACTGCACGTGCTCCCGCCTTGTCATTCACAGTACTGGGTTTTTCTTTTGTACACTAACTTGTAGGAAGTTATTTAGAGATGCGGGCCCCTAGCTCACAGTATGTTCTTATCCTTTCTCTGGATGGGACATGGTTTGCCCACCTAGTCCAAGAATATGTGGGAGTATCTTTTAACTTTTTTATACTGGGGGGTGGAGAGATGACTTGGTGGTATAGGTCACCCTATACCCTCTAGCACCCTCATGGTGACTTGCCACCATTAGGAGCTCCAGTTCCAGGGGAGCTGATGTCCTGTTCTGATCTCTAGCAGCACCAGTTATACATATGTATCAGGCAGAAAACCTAGTTATAAAAACAACATACGTAGTGTGTATGTGTTTCACATGTGTGCTACAGGTCAGAGGACAGAATGGAACAGTTGTCTCTTTACATGTGGGGCCCAGAGATTGAACTCAGGCTTACTCAGAGATCGATTGTCAAGCTTATTGTCAAGTACCTTTGCCCACTGAGCCATTTCCTTGTGAATGTCTCAGTTCCAAGTATGTCTTACACCCCCTTTAGGACTCAGTCTTTGGGGAAGCTGCATAATTCAAGCTAAGTAGGAGGCCCAGCTCTAGTGAAGAGGGAGCTGGAGCTCTCGTCTGCTTCCATGAGACTCTGTGTTTACTCTGGTATAGGAAGAAATAAAGGTAAAGGATCCTTTGTTTCTGGTTCTCCGAAACAGAGACTCTCTTTTTTTTTTAAATAAAGTCCATGGAATAAAGAAAGTGACTCCAGGTCATGTTGGGATCACACCTGACATTGGCCTGAACTTGCTGTTCCACAGTGGAACATTGGCACTGGCACCAGCTCCACAGGCACTCGTTTCAACTGTTAGGAGGAGATCACAAAGTAAATTCATCTTTAAAAATCACTACATTTATTATTATTATTACTCGTGTGTATTACACATGTGGCTGCATATGTTGCAGAGAACAACTTGAGGGAGCCAGTTCTTTCCTTCCACAATGTGGGTCCCTGGGCTCCACCTTAGGCTGCCAGGTTTGGTGGCAGGTGGCAAATGCCTTTACCCACTGAGTCACCTTGCAGGTCCAAATAATCCAGCTTGTTACAGAATGGCAAGCACCAAGAAGTGACCTCTTCCTGTGCCTTCTTTTCCTCTGGCTCTGGTTTTGCTTCAAGGTCAAGTTAGTAAACCAGACTGTGAAAACAATACCGAGACTAGCATGGAAGAAGCTGAACCAACTCTTCTGATACGGCCTGAAGATATCGTCCCAAAAGAACCAGGGAGTTCAGAAGAGACTCTCCGGGTACTCCTGAGACCAAGTGACAAAGTTTCAGACTACTATAAGACAACTTCTTCTGAGATCAGTGCAATTGTTGGAGCTGTTCCTTCTATATGTAAGCATGTCACTTTTCTTGTCAAGTTAAGTAATTAGTACACCTGGACGTGCAATGTTCATAGTGTGTCTTCGCACTGTTCCTAGCCTCTCTCTGTGATAGATTATACATTTCTCAAGGCCTTGGGACTTATGTTTAACTGTGTACTCAGGGGTCTCACAGATATGTCTTACGGATCTGTTCATGATGACCCAAGTTAAAAAAGAAACCTATATTAATAAAATTGAGACTGATGGATGAGCGTGTTGAATGCTTTCCTAACCTGGGCTTGGTCTTCTGGGCTCAAGCATTATCCCTCCTGCCTCAGCTTCCCACGTCCTTGGAACCAAGGTGGGCCTGCTGTGCTTGGCCACACTCTGATTTTGTAAAGTCTGTGAACTTTACACACAAACCATTGTAGTTTGACCATTTACATTGCAAGTGCTGAGTGGTCAAAGGTAACTGGTGGCTACTGTTAAATAACTGAGTTTCAGGGTGTCTTTTTCGCCCTCACTGATGACCTAGGTTACCCCATATATGGTGTTCCGACTGTTCGATCTGACATTCCCGCTCCTCGGATTCGTCGTGTCAGTGACAGAAATAACTATGGTGAAGACGGCAATGCTTACTCCCTGCTGCATCCCTCCGTCTTCTCCCAGAAAGGCGTGTTTGAGAGGGACTTCTTCAAGTCCAGATCAAAGGAAGAGGTACAGAAATCATCCCAGTCCTATGCAAATATACAAAGACAGAAGTTTTGACTTAGCAGTGACTACTATTATTATTGTGATCAGTTTTGTTCTTTTCTTTTGTTTTTATTTGAGATGGCATTTTACTTCTTACCCCTACTCTGGCCTGGAACTCATTTTGTAGCCCATATTGGTCTACAACTCTTAGTAGTTTTCCTGTCTCAGCTTCCTAAAGTATTGCATTTATTCATAGGAATGAACCAACATACTTGGCTAGTGTTTTATTTATTTTGTTTTGAGACTGGGTTTTATAACTGAACATTTCTCTCCTGCCCTCCAGTTCCCAAATAACCACTCAGAGGCTTAATATTAATTGCAAACTGTTTGGCCAAAGGCTTAGGTTTCTATTAGCTAGATCACCCATTTCTCTTAATCTATGTATTGCCACATGGCCATGGTGTTACCTCATTTTCAACATGTCTTGTTTCCTCAACAGCTGGCTGATGTCTCCTGACTTGGCTTTTTTTCTCCTATCTCTGCCTGGATTTCCCACATAGCTACATTCTACCCTGCATTAGGTCAAAGAAGCTTCTTTATTAACCAATGGTAGTAAAACATAGTCACAGCATACAGAGAGACGTCCCATATAATTTCCCTTTTTCTGTCTAATCAAAAAGGAATGTTTTAACTTTAACATTGTAAAATTACATATAGCAAAACAGGTATCAAGAAAGAATTACAGATATAACATTTAGTCTATTTGTATTTGGTAAAATTAAAGAAAATAATATAGCATCTGCCCTATCTTTGTGAGTCTAAAGTTTCATATCTGATTTATATTTTATCATAACTAAGGAAAACTACAATTATGGTTATCTTGTCGTCAACTCCATGAAATACCCTAAAAGGATATAATATAACCTGAGTAACTTCCAAAACTCTAAAAATGACAGAGACGTCCAACTGCCTGGATAGGTACCCAAAGTTCCTCTGCAATATTGGGCCCATAGCAATTGGCAGACTTTTCAGTGAAGCAGGAAATTTTAAAGACTGTCCTGATTATATTGACAGTTTGTCAATCACTTTCCTCTGTCCTGCAGAATGTCTGGCAGTTTCTTTTGTGATGTAGGAA
Source organism: Alexandromys fortis (assembly GCF_014885135.2). Classification (NCBI taxonomy): domain Eukaryota; kingdom Metazoa; phylum Chordata; class Mammalia; order Rodentia; family Cricetidae; genus Alexandromys; species Alexandromys fortis. Next base: position 4,851,051 of record NW_026068037.1, on the reverse strand, counting down.
CCCTGAAGGACTGACCCATTTTGTTTTGGCAAGTTTGGCAGTCATTTTACTGTGGGTCCTGTATGTCATCTTACATACAGCCCATCAGCCCATCTCAGAACACCTGGTATTTTCAGAATCACTGAAAATTTAAAAAAAAAATAAAAGTTTATACAGCATATTGTCATCAATCCAGGAAAGAGCAGTTTCTTGCCCAAATGGCCAGCCTTGCCACACTGAAAGCAAACTTCATAAGGAGCTTCTTCAATGCCCATCTTTCTCTTGAAGTAATTAGCACTACCAGGAGCAGATATCTCATGGCCAACAAATTTTAAGTTATTAAAACATTTTAAATGTCATATTCTATAGGTTTCTAAGTGTTTGAAGATTACTTATCCATCTGAAATATCTCTCTGCATATCTAGAAGATATATGTTTGACTATGACAGATGATTATTAATCTGTATTTTTAATTATACATTGCATTTTTAAATGAACTACATAAACATAATACCTTAAACAAGAGTAGAAATATATATACAGTATAAAAAAATTGACCTTAAATTTGTATCAATAAACCAAAATCCATACTAATGTAGTTTGAGATTAACATTTGTTATTGGGTAAAGTAGATTTAATAATCTACCATTTTTACCTCATTTCTATATCATATATCCCTTTTTTCTTTAGAAAGAGATTGACTGTAGCCATTAACTATTTATAACCAACTCCCTTTAAATGAAAACAAATATCTATAAACAATAATTTCAGAATTTGGACATAGTTTTCTATACTACTTCCTGCTGATTGGGAGCATTTGTAATCTTATGGGGATCCTTAGAAAATTTAGAATTATGGTTAAATTAAGCTGTAGTCCGTGAGGCTGCATCATTCCAGCCATTTGCCTTAAAGTTGTTTTGGATTTTGGATAACCTGGGTCATCATTCTTATTGGAGACATCTCAGGGAAGTCTTATTTGTTCAAACCATATTAGCCTGGAAGGTATCTACAGCTTCTCACCTTCTATGAAAACAAAAGCAGAACCTCTTTTCCAAAGTAATATGTCTTAGACCCAAATTTTGATATCAAGATACCTTTATATTGGTTTCAGTTAGCAGTCCCCACAATCAAATGTCTCTCTCTGTAGTTAGTTCATTAATAGTCAAAAAATTCAAAGAAAACACAATATTGTACATAATCCAGTCTCTGTGTATTTTCCATCTTTATGTGACTTATTACTGTTTAGAGGTTTTTTTTTTGGGGGGGTCTGAATCTGTCTTTATTGCATATCTGTAATCAGTTTTTGATTACTGTTTAAAAATGTGAAACAGGCATGGCTACAACCAGAGCTGTTGGTTCAGCCCCGCTAGGCTTTCCAACATGACAAAGGTATGTTCACAACCCATTCTGGGAGCCATGTTTACTGACCCAACTCAGAAGCAGTAGGTCCATGCCATCAGCAAGTAACTTGCAGCATACTGCCCATAAACCCCATTCAGGTGCTCCTTAGGACCTGCAAAAGAGCCATCCAGGCTACAAGCATGAACTGGTAAGCCGTCTCCTAAAGGAGTCACACAGCTGCTCACAGTCAGCAAAAACAGTCTATCTGAAAAAAATGTGACTACTAAGAAATTGTTTCTCATTCTGTATTTGTGTGTCTAGAATCCTTTTTTAAAAAAGATTTTCAGGCTTTATGTGGATGCATGTGCCTTGCATTGACACATTTGTAACCAGACATTTCTCTCCTGCCCTCCAATTTCCAAATAACCACTCAGAGTCTTAATATTAAATACAAATTGTTTGGCTGATGGCTCATGCATATATCAACTATCTCTTACAACTTGAATTAATCCGTTTCTGTTTATCTGTGACCACATGGTCATAGTATTACCACATTTTCAACATGTCTTGTTTCCTTGGTGGCTGGCTGATGTTTCTTTACTCTGTCTTCTTTCTCCCTCTGTCTCTGCTTAGATTTCCCACCTAGCTATACTTTGCTCTGCCATTGGCCAATGCAGCTTCTTTATTAACCAATGGTAATAAAACATATTCACAACATATAGAGAGACATCTCATATCAGGCTTTTGTTCTGTAGCCCAGGCTATACTTGAAATCATGATCCTCCTGCCTCATCCTACTAAGTGCAGGAATTACAGGCATATGATATTGCTTTTAGGTTTATTCATATTCATATTATTATTATTATTTTCATCATCATCATCATCATCATCATCATCATCATCATCATCATCATCATCCTGGTGATTCAGGCTTGCTTCCAAATCAGCTATGTAGCTGAGATTAGTCTTGAACTTTTAATCGTTCTTTCCACCTCCTGAGTGTTGAGATTACATGTATGTTCTGGTACTTGTCAGGCTGGGAATCAAATCCAGGGTTTTGTGCCTGTTAGGCAAGAGCTTTACCAACTCAGTCCCAGTTCTAACCCTGGTCCTAGCCTCAACCCATGACTACCATATTTGACTTTTCAGAATTATAGCTTTTATATAGATCCTCAAACTTAGGATTCTTGATAAATTATATTCATTTTTGTTGTAACAGGTTGCTAAGCTTTTCTTTTTATTTCTTTTTGGGTGTATAGTATAATTCTTTTCCTTCTCCCAAAAGGTCTCACTGTGTAAACCAGTAGGGCTTCAACTCTAGAGCATCTTCCTGCCTTTGCCTCCCAAGTGCTGCGATGAGAGACGCACACTACCATGCCCAGGTGTTTTTATTCATTTAAATTTGGTGGGTTAAATTTAAAATATCTATCTATCTATCTATCTATCTATCTATCATCTATTTATATTTTGTATGTGTGTTTCATGTATGCCTGAGTATATGTAGATGCCAAAGAACAACATGTGGGAATCTGTTCTTTCCTTCTACGATGTGGGATGAAGGGATCAAACCTAGGCCATCAGTCCTGGCAGCAAGCACCATCGCTGGCAGAGCCACCATCACTGGCTCAGGGCTACAGGAATGCACTCCCTCCCATGCCTGAAAAGTACTAGAATTTTGATACATATAGGCACATAGGCATATATGAACACACATACTTTGGGGGAGTGTCCATTGTATTAAATGTTATAAAGTTTTTTAAATATAATTTTATTTTACTTAATTGTTTAAAATACAAAATTAAAACATAAATCTTGATCTGGCTTTAAATTCGTTGTTTCTAGATTTCAAATATATTAACTAACATTGGAGTCAAGCTTTCTGAAGAAGAATTTGAAAATGTATGGAACCTCGCGTCAAAAAAACACCACAGAGGAGAAGTTTGTGTTGAGACCATCAGGAATGTTCTAGATGAGCTGCAGCACACAGGCCTAGTCAAGTGTAAAACGGTCATGTGATATTTTGGAAATTCACACATTTAAGAAAAAGTGTCATTAAATCTGTTATCATCTAAAATGTTCTGGTTTTGCTGTTATGTTGGAACTTGGCAGTCACTCTGGTGTATCTCATGTGCCTGTCTATAGCACTGATAAATTAGATCTTGGGACTTCATCTTCTTGTGAATTCTAAAGCATCTAAGACCTTGACAAGTGCTGTGAGAATCTTCAGCCTCGCCATGATCACAGCTTAGAATGATGTTGAAAGTTAATGTTCAGCATGCCTAATAATCCCAACATTTTAGCACATCTGAAACTTGCTTCATCTGTGATGCCAAGTTCATATATTTTGTTACTAGTGCTTTGTTATTGTGTTTAGGCTCTGTTTTGAGAAGCCACCTTCTTAGGGTGTCTTTGGTCTCCACGGAACCCAAGAAAAGGAGGTTATTGAAAGAACAGGATGTAGGAAACAAAGTCTCAAGACCTAACAATTGATTGCTTAATGGCCACTAGGTTAATATCTTTTTAGTTCTTTTTTAAATTTTGAGACAGGGTCTCATTAATGTAGCCAAGTCTGGCCCAAGCTTAAGACCTCCTGCCCTGCCTTAGTTTTTCCCACATCTGGCTCTTAATACCTTCTTATGAACAAAGAGCACATTGTCCTTGATGCTCTGAAGAGGACATGTCTGCCCCACAGCAGACACAGGCTTCAGGAGGGTACCAGCAGCCCACTCTGCTCACCCACTCCTTCACTCAGACCCTGGCTCTTGATACACATTCCATGCACAGGCCAGGATGGGGCAGGGATGGTTTGACGGTTGATTTTCCGTGTCAGCTTACGTAGTAGATTTAAAACTACATGGGCACGTGTTTCTAGATGGGTCTAACAGTCTGTTTCCAGAAAGTTTAACCAGAGATTAAAGACTCAACCAGACTGTGAGCAGCATCTTTCTGATTCTCTGCTTTCTGACCTTGGGTGCAGTCTGGAGGATGATTCCTAGTTTAAGACCACTCTTGGATACATAGTAACTTCCTGGCCAAGCTAGGTTATCAAGTGAGATCCTGTTTCATAAACAAAAACAGAAAAAATATTTTGGGGTAATTTAAGAACTACAGAAAACTAACAAAAGTAGTAATGAGTAATAACTACTACACAGGAGTGTGCTGGAGCCTGTCCTTCACACACACACAGAAATCAGCCCACAAAAGTCAAATGTGAATCTTTCTTTCCAGTGCTGAATTCATTGGTAGCTTGATAGCAGCTGTAGAGAGATTATTCTCCTAAGTAAACACCAAATATTACTGCTTCTACCGGTCCAGCTACTTACGTGTCTCCACCTGCCCACTCCTGTCAGAGCAAGTTGCGCCTATTGTGCTTCACTTCTCAATACCAAGAAAACAGGACGATGGTGCCCTATCTCTCTGCTTCTCTCTTTACCTTCTTCCTCCTTCTCTAGGTGCTGGGTCTAACCTAGGACCTTTGTACACCTGGTTGGCCAACTACCACAGGACCACACCCTCAGCCATCAATGTGGAAGTTCCAAAATCAGGAAAACTCTGGCATGTTAGTCAGAATTCTCAGGAAAACAAAACATATACAATGAATCTCTCATTATATTAGAAAAGGGGATTTCTTAGAATGATTTCCAGGCTGCAGTCCAGCTAAGTCAGCAATGGCTGTGAAAGGAAAGTCCAGGAATCCAGTAGTTGCTCAGTTCACCATGCTGGATGTCTTAGCTAATCTTCAGTATATGCTGGAGTCCTGAAGAAATAGGCTCTAATGTCAGGGAAGGAATGGCCTTGCTAACAAGCAAGAGCAAACAGGCAAAGAGCAAAAGCTTCCTTATTTTGTATTCTGAAGGTGTGACATAGATTAAAAGTGTGTCTTCCTGACTCAAGATCTGGGTTATGGCTCAAAGATTAGATGTGAATCTACCTACTTCATATTAAGCAAAAAAAAAAAAAAAAAAAAAAAAAAAAAAAAAACCCTCATAGGTGTGCCATCCACATTTGCATTTTAGTTAACTTTCAATGTATTCAAGCTGACAACCAAAACTATCCGTCGAATCTGGAATTATTATCTAATCTACAGAACTCACTTAAATTCCTCTAATGTTATAGCAACCATTTTTCTCTTGATTTAGGACAGATTCAATCTAGAACTATATGCTGTATTTAGTTGCTTACTTCGGTTTCCATTAATCTGAAGTAATCCTGTATCTTTGAGATTTTTAACTCTTTATTTTGAGACAAGGTCTCACATGTAGTCCTGGCTACTTTGGAACTCACTAGGTAGTCCAGGCTGTCCTGGAACTCATAGAGATCTGCCCGACTCTGCCTCCTAAATGCTGGGATTAAAGCCATGCATCATGATGCCTGGCTAAGTTTTGTAACTCTTGATGCTTTTTATGAATTGTCAGTTATTTTGTAGACTGTGTCTTAATGTAGTGATTCTTGGTGGCACAGACCCATGATTCCAGCTACTCTGGAGGTTATGATGATCCCAGCTTCAAGGGTCTGCCCTAACTACAACATGAATTCAAGTTTAACCTAGGAAATATATTTACCATGACCCGTCTCAAAGTAAAAAAAAAAAAAAAAAAAAGTAGGGGTGGAGGTACACATACAATAATATTGCCATTAAGAGTGCCATTCTCTCTTTGAGGTTTCCTGGCTAACTTTCCATATGATGAGACGATCTTTTTCCTCAGCATATTCAAAGCCCCTGATTCAATCCTGAGTACCTTTTCTAAACTGTTGCAATTTATTACACTATAGAGGTGGAATCATACAAGACACTTGGTTTTTTGCTTACTGAAAACCCCTTTACAAACATACCAACTCTAATCCAAATATTATGAGCAGACAATTGTGAACAGAAAGATAATCCTCATTTGAAGTGGGCATTTAAGCATACTTGTCCATTCTCCTCCTAGTGAAAGCTGGATGGATATGAGCTCTTTTTTGGATGACTGTGAGTGCTTCAGTGATGGGCATCTGAGTACAGACTATATTTTTCCTTTATTTTCTTGGATTATGATATAATCACATTATTTCTCCATTCTCTTTAAGTCTTTCTATAAACGCATCCTTGTTTTCTTTCAAGTTTATGCTCTTTTTTCATTAGTTGCGGTTATATGCATATATGTATATTACTAAATATAAACTTACTCAGTCTGTATAATATTATTTGTATTCACGTTTTCGGGACTGACCAATTGGTTTAGATAATCAGTTGGTGTGCTTTTCCCCAGGGAAGACTATTTCTCCTACTCTGATCATTTTAGTGACCCATAGTTTTTTTGTATTGGATTGAAAATTGTGGTCTTCTTTAGCATGCCTGTTGCTATCCTTGTTCAGCTCCTGATGAACATAGGGCTTTAAATATTGAAATATTGTCAGACTGTTGAAAAAGTAATGCTTAAAAATTCAATTGCTAGCCCATGGCTGCAAGTAAATTTTCCTATCTTAAGAAGAGGAAGAAGAGCTTATGTGGTCTGAGGACATCAGTACTGTCTTTTGATGACTATGCCATTGTAAATCCCTTGTCTTACTTTTATTAGCTATCTCTACCTCTAGACATCTTAGTGTACAGCATAATGTGTTATTCTTGTTAATTCAGTCATTTTTAACTGCACTACATTACAGGTATTAAAAAAGGTGTTTGTACATTATTGATTATCTACTGGACTGAAAATTAAAACCATGAAAGCAAAGTCTTGTGGCTGAAGAGACAGCTCAGCTATGCAAGCATGAGGATCAGAATTTGGTCTCCAGCTGCATTGTGGTGTGCATTTGTTAATCTAGTGCTGGGGTAAGGGAGACAAGCAGAACCCTGGGTCTTAATGTAATCAGTAAGCTTGAGGTCCTCAAAAGTGACCTTTCCTCAAAACAGGGAAGACAGCACCTAGCTTCCACTTTCATTTGTACATATGTGTTCTCTCTCTCTCTCTCTTCCCTCCTCCCACCTTCCTTCCCTCTCTCTGCCTCTCTCTCTCTGATCTTACTCTGTAACCTAAGCTAGATTGGAACTCACCACATATACCAGGTTGGTCTTGACCTCGTAGCAGACCTCCTGCCTTAGCCTTTGGGGTGCAGCGATTACAAGTGTGAGCCACCATACTCAACTTCCTTTCTCCTTTTCATTAAAAAGTTATCAGGACTGAATGATACCTCAGTGGGTAAAGGCACTTGACTTGCAAGGATGGAGACCTGAGTTTGGTTTGTCATCTATGTAAAGGTGGTCAGTGGCATGTGTGGCATCCCATTATATACACACACAGTAACAAATTTATATTTTAAATATTATTTATTTCTGAATGTGGTAGTTCACACTGTTATCGCAGCAGGCAGACTGAAACAGAACTGAGTCCAAGGTTGACCTGGGCTCTGTAAAGATCCTGTCTGAACAAAATGCAACAAAGTAAAACAAAACTTCATCCTCTCCCCCTCTTCCCCTCTTCCCCTCTTCCCCTCCTACCCTTCTTCCTTCCTTCCTTCCTTCCTTCCTTCCTTCCTTCCTTCCTTCCTTCCTTCCTTCCTTCCTCCCTCCCTCCCTCCCTCCCTCCCTTCCTTCTTCCCTTTCCTCCCTCCTTTTTTTTGGCTGTCTTTTTTTTTTTTTTCTATTTTGGAGAACTGGTTTTATATAGCCCAGACTGACTTTGACCTTGTTAAGTACTGAGGATGACCTTGAACTCCTAACCTTCCTGCTTTAGTTTCCTGGAATTACAGGTATGTGCCACCTGCCTGGATACCTTCCTACATTCTTGACTGTCTTGCTCTGTAGTGTGGTCTGGCCTCAAACTCTTGATCTTCCTGCTGCAGTCTCATGAGTATACACCCAAGCCAGGTTATGTTTGTAATATTCTGTCCCTTTAAGAGACAAGCCATGCCCACTCCCTGCAGCCTCTCTTTCTCCCTCACCATCTTCGCTCTCTGCCCCCCTTCTCCATCTCCCTCTCTCTCCCTCTCCCCCTCCCTCTCTCCTCTCTCTGTCTCTCACCCCCTTCTCTCCTTCTTCCTTCCCCTCCATAACTCAACTAATAGATATCCAGTTCTATTCTGTATGATGTGCCTGTTTATGTGCCTCCCACTTGCCACTTGCTTACCCTGCTTACTGGGCTCGCCAGAGACCAGCCCACCACCACATGGCTGGGGACCAGTCACCTTGGTTTGTAGACCTGCCACCACCAGGACCCTGCAGCAAGCTGCTGGGGACTTGCTACAAAGCCATAACATTTGGTGCCCCATGACTCGGATAGGCCCTCACACTCCAGTTCATCTCCAGAGATTGGGATCCTGAACCAGGGTTTTTTTTCCTATTCCCACCACCGGCTTTCCGGCTCATCGGTGCGTCTTCCTTGTTCCGTTCTGCTATGGTTGCTTTCCTTAACTAAAATTGTGTTTGGACTAACCCTGAGTTAGTCAGCCTGCACTTAGCACTGAAAACTGTGCGGTGCATTCGACTGGGGACCCAGGGTCCCTCAAATTCTTCATCTTTTTTCCCCCTATTTCTTCTCTCTTTTTTTTTTTCCTTGCCGTAAAAGACCACTCAAAGCAGCCTTTGGCCTCTATGGCTTCTGAGTCACCCTGACCGACTGGATCCATCCAGGTACTCCACCCGGGGTCAGAGGATGCTCAGCCACGGTTCCCTGTGGTGTTTGTGCTGATTCACACCCTGCCCACAGTTGAGAGACGTTTCGCTGTGTGCCTAGTGGTATTTCATGGGTTTTCACAATTTCAGCTGTGGATAGCAACCATCCATGTCAGTTCCCCAGCTTTTTAAAATTCCAGCTGTCTTTTTCAATTCCAGCTGTGGCATGGTGCAGTTTTTTCGGTTCCAACCTTTTGCTCACCTCTGCGGCTTGTGGTGTGGCATGGCAGCTCAGTGACAGGACAGATCATGTCTTTAGGTCTCTTATTAAGCTTAAAATCCTTACAGCTCAAAAATTGTGACTTTTTCATATAAGTGGCTGCTGCCATTTTGACTGGGGTCAGGTGACTTTGCCACCATCTTGGCTGAGAGCCAAAACAGGTGACCAAGTTCTCCCATCTTTACTAAAGTATTCCCTGCCTTGTCCCCTGGTTTACTTTTTTTTTTTTCACTAAATTCCTCTTGTTGACTCTGTTGCATGTGTTTTGCGTAATGGCATGCTTTTGGTAGGTCCCACTAAGAGCATCCACTTTGCCCAATTCTTGTTCACTCTCTCTGTGTGTAATAATTGTTCATTACATCTCATTTTAGACTACAAAAATAATAAGTCTCATGCCTTAAACTGGTTTGTACTTTTAATTCTCTCACAAAAATACCTTATATTTAATCCAATCCTTATTTAAAATATATTAAATTGTTCTCTACTATTGTGAGTTCTGCCATTAACCTTATATTCCAGTTTTTTTTCTTTCTGCCTTTTTATGAGTATAACTCTTACCTGTTTAGAGCCAGTACAGTCAAGCTCAGACCCAACCTTCCAGACAGATTCTATACTGTAGTTATACCTAATAAACAGCCCTCAATTGCTCAGAGATCTGGGGAATGTGATATTTAAATATTTAATTATTAAAAAACTTTTCATAACAAAAAGAGACGGGTTGGCTCCTAGCAGCAAAACTCTACTTCCTCTAAAGAAGACAGAAGACAAATGGACACACAACAATGTCCATCTACACTGGACAAAACTGCCTTTCATCTAAGCTGAAGATCTCCTGACGTGGACAGAATCGCTAGAGTCTACAGCCTCGCTGCTCAGGTCAAGGTAGGCCTACATATTTCTTAGCCCACAGAATCTTCTGGAGCCTGGCAGGCCCTGCGCTAAACAGCAAAAGGCAAATGCAACCTTGGGCGACTATGGAGGGCCATAAAGAGTAGCTTTGGGTGCCAACCAAGTAATTTCTCTGTCATTTTTTAATCAGTAACTCAAATTAAAACTTTATCCTTCTCAAAGATCTCTGATGCAGTTTGATAGCTAAGAGTTTTGCCAGTTAAAATAAAACAACCTCACCAAACAAATTTCAGATCAAATTTCTCTCTCATAATGCCTTCCATAGTCTTAAAAATACTTTTCATTGTACAAAAATATGTCACAGTCATTATACAATGCATGTGTCTAAAACTTCTGTTTTCACAAACCCAAAGAATTCTTGTGAGTTCCAGGGAGCCAAATTAGTGTATCTGACTTAAATAGGTCAGGTACATCCCCTTCAATTCTCTGGTCCTAAAATTTTGTTTTCCTTAATTCAACTTTGTTCTTTGTTCTGCCAATACTGTAAACAGGTATCAGAGACACCAGACATTTCCATGCCACAAACACCAGAGAGGAACAAAGCGACCAGCTATGCCAAGATGTGGCCAGCACCCAGCCTTCTCAGGTTCCCTCCAAAGACCATGCCCACAAATAAGCCAGAAGCAGTCTTGACAATCCGCTGCTCCAATTCCTTCAACCTGTGATGCTAATCTCCCACTTTTTATTATAAAAAGACCTGGGAATGTAATATTCTGTCCCTTTAAGAGACAAGCCACACTCACTCCCTGCAGCCTCTCTTTCTCTCCCTTGCCATCTTGGCTCTCTCTGTCCCCCCACCCTCTCTCTTCCTCTTTCCCTCTTCTCCCTCACCCCTTCTGCCCTTTTTCCTTCCCCTCCATAACTCAACTAATAAATATCCAATTCTATTCTGTACGATGTGCCTGTATGTGTGCCCCCCACCTGCCACTTGTGCACCCTGTTTGCTGGGCTTGCTGGGGACCAGCCTGCCACCACATGGCTGGGGACCAGCCACTTTGGTTTGTGGACCTGCTGCCACAAGGACCCCATAGCAAGCTGCTGGGGACTTGCTAGAAATCCATAACAATGTTGAGTCTGACTAAATCTTGGCAACTTTCAATGAGCTGATGTTATTACTAGGCAGAGGGTACACCTAGTGTTTTAACTAGCATTTACAGTTAAGCTATACCTAGTGTTAAGGAACTCAAACCCACTGGGAAAGACCAAAGACTTGATTTAAATTATAATTACCTGGGTTTTTATTTAAGCTGAAGCTGACCTTAGTTCCCATGGTCAGATTTAGAACTAAGGCCCATCTACAAGGGAAGATGGTTTTTAAAGACAAGGTACAATTACTTCATTCCTGCGGAATTGACAGCTGTGTGATATGGGAGTGATTTCTTATTAATAAAGAAACTGCCTAGGCCCATTTTATTGGTTAGAACATAGGTGGGTGGAGTAAACAGAAGAGAATGCTGGGAGAAAGAAGCTGAGTCAAGGAGTCACCATGATCCTCCCACTCCAGACAGATGCAGGTTAAGATCTTCCCTGGTAAGCCACCTCATGGGCTACACAGATTATTAGAAATGGGTTGGATTAATATGTAAGAGCTAGCCAATAAGAGGCTACAGATAACGGGCCAGGCAGTGTTTAAAAGAATACAGTTTCCATGTAATTATTTTGGGGCATAAGCTAGCCATGCAGGCGGCCAGGTGCCGGGGACGCAGCCCTGCCACTCTTATTTCTACAGAGTGGCACCCAGACGTGATGGGCTAAATCCACTTAAAAACCTGAGAAGGCTTAAAAATAAGGGAGAGAGAGTTTAACACAGATTTTTGCTGTTTGTTGGTGGCGTGTTGTAGAGAGATTTCCTGATTCAGCAAGAGCAGCAGAAAAAAAGCTGCATCATTTTAAAGTGCGGCTTCCTGGGACTGTGCCGCCAATGCAAACTCTGGCTTTAAAGCATTTCAAGGCTTTTATGGGACTGGATGTTTCTGTTCCCACTTGGGATCAGAAGGAGAGTGCTCTGAGACTGTGCTGATGGCTCAGCGCTCCCCGCCTGCACCTGGGCAGAAGGCCGAATCAGGCTTAGGCAGGTGGAAGAGCATGGCGGATTAGAACTGTGCAGTGCTCTGCGTGTCAAATTTGGTTGTAACTTGGATGAAAAGAGTTTCTGTGCTGCACGCTCAGTCTCAGAATTAAACTGCTGATTGCGGCTCTAATGTGGACTGCTGTGTGCCTGGAACTGTGAGTGGTTCAGGGGCACCAAATGGCTCTGAGGCAGGAGCGGCTGCTCCATGCTGAACTGTGCTGACCTCAGGCAGGAACTACTGTAATTGCCATGATAACAGAGCAGTTAAAGTTTAGACTGGGCAGGATACAGGCAGTACCATATTACCTGTACATGGTGCAACTTAAGTTTTTAAGAACTGCTTAACATTTTAAGAAATGCTCCTGCATAGTAAAAAAAAAATGTTACAGATTACAATAAAACAGATTCAGACATAAAAGACCTTTATGGATCACATTGTTGAATGAATGTACATAGGCTTGGGAAAGAGAAGAAAAAGAATATAAAGAATAAAGTTAATGTCTTAAAAAGAAAAAGGGTAAAGTCTTTAAAGAGACAGAGTACAGAAGTACAGATAGTTATAGATTAAGAGAAGTAAA
>NW_026068037.1:4776781-4835152 GCF_014885135.2 Alexandromys fortis | reverse complement strand
ATGGATGGAAATAGAAAACACTACCCTGAGCGAGGTAACCCAGACCCAAAAAGATGAACATGGGATGTACTCACTCATAATTGGTTTCTAGCCTTAAATAAAGGTCACGGAGTGTATACCTGGTGAACCTAAAGAAGCTAAACAAGAAGGTGAACCCAAGGAAAATCATATAGTTATCCTCTTGGCTATGGGAAGTAGACAAAATTGCCGGGGAGAAAATTGAGATCTTGTGGGTGGGGTTGGTTGGGGATAAGGGGGGACGGGGAGAGAAAAGTGAGAAGGGGAGGATTGGGGGAACTTGGGGAAACAGGAAGATTGGGATAAAGGAAGTTTGGATAGGGGAGCAGGGAAGTACATATCTTAGTGAAGGGAACCACCTTAGGGTTGGCAAGAGACTTGAACTTAGAGTGGCTCCCAGGAGCCCAAGGTGATGTCTCCAGTTAGTCCCTTGGGAAGCTGAGGATAGGGAACCTGAAATGACCCTATCCTATAGCAATACTGACGAATATTTTCCATATCACCATAGAACCTTCATCTGGTGATGGATAGAGATAGAGACAGAGACCCACACTGGAGCACTGGACTGAGCTCCCACCCACTCACGAGGGGTGCACCCACCCACTGAGACAGAGGGGCTGATCTAGTGGGAACTCACCAAGGCCAGCTGGACTGTGACTGAAAAAGCATGGGATAAAACCGGACTCTCTGATCATGGCGAACAATGAGGGCTGATGAGAAGCCAAGGTCAATGGCAAGGGGTTTTGATCCTACTTCATGTTCTGGCTTGGTGGGAGCCTAGCCAGTTTGGACGTTCACCTTCCTAGGCATAGATGGAGGGGGGAGGACCCTGGACTTTCCACAGGGCAGGGAACCCTGACTGCTCTTTGGACTGGAGAAGGAGTAAGAGAGGAGTGGGGGGAGGGGAAGAGGAGTGGGGGGAGGGGAAGAGGAGTGGGGGGAGGGGGAGGGGGGGGGGAGGAGGGGGAGGGAAATGGGAGGCTGGGAGGAGGCGGAAACTTTTTTTTCCTTTTCATGATAAAAAAATAAATAAATAAAAAGAAACTGCATAGGCCCATTTGATAGGCCAACCCTTAGGTAGGCGGAGAAAACAGAACAGGATGCTGGGAGAAAGAAGCTGAGTCACGAGTCGCCATGATTCTCCCACTCCAGACAGATGCAGGTTAAGATCCTCCCTGGTAAGCCACCTCGTGGGCTACACAGAATATTAAAAATGGGTTAGGTCAATATGTAAGAGCTAGCTAATAAGAGGCTGGAACTAATGGGCCAGGCAATGTTTAAAAGAATACAGTTTCCATGTAATTATTTTGGGGCATAAGCTAGCCATGCGGGCGGCTGGGTGCCCGGGATGCAGTTCGCTGCTCCTAACACTACAACTGTACGCTGACTTAGCCCATGACAAGGTATGTAGTACAGAGAATTACATGAACATCTCATGACTCATGCTTCTTGTCTTTGAATTAGTAAACAGAGAACCACAATTTCATTCAAACTTCATGCCTTCAGTGGTTCCTAACTCATCATTTAGTTTTTTTCAAGCTACTTGCTGCAATGACATACCCTTTCCAAACTGTACTGATTCTGATACATAGCACTGATATTTTTTGATTTTAATTGCAGCCAATCACAGTCTCCAGCATGGTACATTCTGCCAGCCCCATGCTTCATTTATTCTAACAGCAAAACATTAGTAATTTTGGTTTACCAATCAGACCCCTCCTGGGAGCAACCTAGGAGCATTGGATATGAATAATAAATTTGCTGTTCTCTGGGTTTGTGACCTTGAAAAGACATTTAACCTTAAAAGCTGTGACCTTTCAAAATGGAGATAAGGCTATTAATAAATGTGTAAGTTTATTTTTCTGTTTTTGAAAAGGTATGTTAAGTACACAGCATTGTTTTAGATCAATAAATGTTAATCAGAAGGGATCATTCACTCGGAGGTGACACTATCCTCTCCATTCGCTAACATAGTCTGACGGCTTGCTCTCTTTCATCCCTGGCATTCTTCTTTTATTAGCAGATGATTATTGCTGACAGACAATTCTCACTACTTTACTGCTCAACTTGTTCTAAATTTTAAGATCAACTTTTTATTATATTGTTTGTTTCTGTTTGTTAAAAATGTGCTTAAAAATTTTATTCCATTTATTTATTATTTGTGTGTGTGTGTGCACATGTGTGCATACACATGCACAAATACTTGTCTATGGAGACCAGAGGCAACCTGTTGGGCTCATTTCTCTCTTTCCAACATTGTAGGTCTTAGAGATTTAACTCAAGTCACCAGTATTGGCATCTAGTGCCTTTACTCTCTGAGACATTTTAATAATCCCTAATTAATAATAATTTTATAGATTTAAAAAAGGCAAATAGGGTTGGAGGTATAGCTTTGTTGGTAGTAAAAGACCTGGATAAATCCAGACCCCCCTAGCAGGAAAAAATAGAGCCAAAAATTTAAGCAGGGAGAAAAGAATCAGAAATCTAGGATTAGCTGGTTCAGTGACTGTGTTTCAGGAACTAGCTGAAGATAAAGATAGATTGTAATCTTGAGAAACAGGGAGTTTCCCCCTTGTGATTATCATTGGTAATTTTGGAATACTGTGTTTCAGGAACTAGCTGATTATGACCTTGAGAGTGATCTAGAGAGGCAGGGAGTTGCCCCCTTGTGATTATCACTGGTATTTTCGGAATTTTCTGTGACACCCTCCCTGCCTCTTTTGGATTACTGGGCTATGGTTTCTTCCTATAAAAACTAACCAGTCACTCGGGGTCAAACTCCTCCCCTGCGTGGGTTATGAGTCTTGGCCCCAGTGCACTGGTACCTGTCAATAAACCTCATGTGATTGCAGCAAGGACCGTCTCTCGTGAGTTACTGGGACTTGAGTGAGAGTCTCCCCGCACGGGGGCTTGGGGAGTGTCTTTCAGTAGCATATACATATTTGTTTTTAAAAATTAACTTTTTTGAGATTGAATACCAAACAGCTCAGGCTTTGAACTCACCATGTAGCCAAGGATAACCTGAACTTTTGAATGTCCTGCTTCCACCTCTTTTAAAATTGTCTATTTATTTATTTTATTTATTTATTTAATATATATGAGTGTTTGTTTGCATGTATGTGTGGTGCCCACAGAAGACAGAAGAAGGCATCAAATCCCTTGGAATTGGAACTGGAGTGACAGGGAGTTGTGAGGTGCCTTGTGGGTGCTCAGAACTGAACCTAGGTTCTCTGCAAGAGCAGGCAGTGCTCTTAACTGCTGAGTTAATCGGCGATTAGTTCTGCATTTAGGAGTTTTTTAGTGTAGTCCTAAGCCAAGTGAAGATTTGAGAAAGAAGGAAATGACACATGGAGGCAAATAAAGAACTTCTACAGCACACATGTCTCTGGCGACACTGACAAGGGCTCCTCTGCTGCCCGAGGAGGCAGTCATTGTTTCAAGCAATTGGGCTAGCAAAGATGCTATGTGTCTGTTGGAGAAAGTGAGTCCAGAATAAACACTTCAATAGGCTTTAAAGAGGGGAGACAATGACTTCCAAATGTTCTCCAGAGGTGAAGGGATCAGAATACCCGAGAGCAGAAAGTTATAATTCAGCAGCCACAGAAAGTGTGGATGGGACAAGGCCCCGGACTGGCTGCAGTGAGTAGAGATGGAGGGGGCAGATGGTATCAACAGCAACACACTCACCTGAGAGTGAGTAGAAACCAGAGGAAGGGAGCACGAGGAAGAAATGCATGTCTCAGTGGGTAGCATCTTGCTAGATGAAACTGCCAGACCCCTCCTGTTTGTAATCATGAGGCTGGTCACTCAATTTTGGATGTTTCTTTTTTCTTTTTTCTTTTATTTTATCTTATTAATTTTTTTTTGAGGCAGGATCTCATGTAGCCCAGGCTGACCATGAACTATCTGTATAGCCAAGGATAACCTAAAACCCCTATTCCTCCAGCTTCTCGCTCTGAAGTGCAAGCAATACAGACCTGATTCATCATGTTCATTTAATTAAATTTCTTCATGTGCTTCTGTTAGATTTGAAAAAGTAACTTTTAGGAATGGCATTTGCCTGGATATGGTAAAAAGGATGGGCAAAGGAGCTGAGTTCACACAAAGGACACTACTGGAGCAATTTCCATGGAAACAAAGGTGTGTTGGGGGAAGTTGGTATGGAAGATGACACTGAGTGGAATGGCAGGACAGTGGTTTGGGCTGTCCCAGTGAAGCAAAACACCCTGAGGATCGGTTGTGAAATAAATACAAGCTGAAGAGACAGGCACTGGACTAGAGTTCAGTGAGTTTGCAAGTGAGTTTCTAGAGCTGGCACAGTTGTTATTCTCACACCATTTTGGGCTTGACAAGCCTTCATGATGAGAACACTGAGAACAGGATTATTGAAGATGAATTAATGGAGTCTTGACAGATATTGGTATCATCCAATCACCTATTGCCAGGAGAGAGGGAAGACAGAGAAAGTAAAGAGATGGGGAGAGGTCGAGAGAAAATGGGGAGAGAGAAGGGAGAGAAGATGATGGAAGGGTGGGGAAGATGGAGAGAGTGGAGAGGGGGGAAAGGAAGAGGGAGAGAAGAATGGGAGGGAGAAGGGGGACAAATAGGAGGAAGAAGGAGAGGGAGAGATAATCTGGTTCTAGAATTTATATTTCATTGAAATTATGATTAAATAGAATATGACTTTAGAAAATGCATATACATAAATTTTGTCGTGTTATACAATTTCCTCACTCACAGATAATTTCTAACTAGTTGAATGTTAAATTAGCTCCCAACCCCCAAACATTTTATTCACAGGTAGATTTACTATAGACCCTTATTGTCCCACCTTTCTTCCTCTCCTCCTTGCCTGCCTCTGTGTTTCCTCACTTCTCTCTGTATGTACTTCTATGCAACTAATTATTACTTCTCAACTATAGTTACATATCTGTTATGGGAAGAATTCTCTTTTCTGAATGGAGGGCCAAAGAGAAGTGCTTCTTATTTTTAACAGTAGGGGGCACCCTAGCATTTCCAAACTTACCTATGAACCTTAGTTGATTGTATAGAATGGATGCAGTCCACTCAATTTTACTTTCTTATAAAAAGAGAATGCTTAAACTGGAGGAAGGACTGTTTTACACCACTCTTAGAAAAATGCAGAATGATCCATGAAATTTACTTAAAAATTATTGTTGGCAGTAATTAGTGTATAACAACATTTAAAAATAAGAAAGTAGAAAGGCAGACCTGGAGTTCATTCTATAGATCAGACTGTCCTTGAACTTATCTGCTTCAGTTATCTGAGTGCTGGGAAATAATGTTTTTGTAGCATTCAGGACAGCTTTGTTAATAGAAAAATATATTAAACTGACAACATTTCCAAGAAACCATTGTTTCTTATCTCAGGCAAATATACAACGCATTGTTTTCATACCATACTAACAAGACAGGGAACTTGCTGGAAATGTCATGTGGCATGGAAAGAATGCTTTGATTTTTGTAATAATCACTCATGAAAGCCCACTGTGGTAGGCAAAAAGAGCTGGACTAGCTACAGGTTAATACTCTAATCATAAACTAGAAGGGCATTTTTTTCTCTGATGAAACATTTACAATAATAACCCTGTAAAAAATAATGGGATCTATTTAAAGCTTATTTATTTCCCAGCTAAGTTGTAATTTCCCATCACTCAAAATGCTAATATTTCCTCCTAAAGCCCTAGGGATAAGCCAACTCATGTGTGTTCATTAAAAATGTGGTTAAAATAAACAGGTGAGTCTGTTTTTAATAATCTCTGTCCTGCCAGCAATAAGACAGTCTCAGTTGCAAATAAATACATCAATAAAGAGATTTTCTTTAAAGCACACAGGGTCCCATATCGTTCCCAAATTAGCCAATTAGCATGATGCTATTGGAGGATCTAATTAAAAAGTGTGTTTAGACTAGGAAATGTTTCCTCTGAGTCATGCAGAGCTCAGCTTGTATTCCACCTGTAACCTCGCTGCTAGGTTCCCTTTCTGTAGGCTGGGTGAAGGCACTTCCACCTGGACTGAGGAAGAATTGTACATCAGGTGCCATGCCAGTATGAAACTCATCACTGTACACTTGCTTTTTAAATCAGGCATTCCCCATAGCTATATTAGTAAGGGTTCACTAGAGGAAGAGAACCAAAGGGATGGGAAAAGAGTCTGTAAGAATTTATTCTCATTTACATTAAAAAATAACATCATTTGTGTCATACCTGAGAGGCTGAGAGCCCTGTAGTTCTTGAGGCTGGTTCCTCGGCAGTTGGGAGAGTCCCACAGTATCTATCTCTCAAGGAGGATGTTAACTCCATGGAAGTTGATCAGTCCTCTAGAACCCTGAAAAGTTCCTAAAGAACAGCTAGTCATTTGTCCACAATGAAAATATAGTCATGCTGGTTTTGATAGCAGTAAGGGAATTATCATCAGTGACAGTGCACATTAACTTGGTGGCAAGAGGAGAGGCCGCGGCCAACAAAAAGCCAAGATCTTTCTTCTGCTATGCTCTCCAAAAGTGGTTGCAAAAGTTTGCATTCCCACCAGCAATGGATGAGTGTTCCCCTTGCTCCACATTCTTTCCAGCATAAGCTATCATTCGTGTCTTTGATCTTAGCCATTCTGACAGGTATAAGGTGGTATATTAGAGTTGTTTTGATTTGCATTTCCCCAATAGATAAGGAAGTTGAACATGTCCTCAAATATCTTTTCGCCATTTGAAATTTTTCTGTTAAGAATTCTCTGTTTAGTTCAGTATATCCCTTTTTAATTGGGTTATTTAGAATTTTAATGTCTAATTTCTTTAGTTCTTTATATATTTTGGACATCTATCCTTTGTCTGATGTGGGGTTGGTGAAGATCTTTTCCAATTCAGTAGGCTGTCTTTTTGTCTTATTGATTGTGTCCTTTGCTTTACAGAAACTTCTCAGTTTCAGGAGGTCCCATTTATTTATTGTTGCTCTCAGTGTCTGCACTACTGGCATTATATTTAGGAAGTGGTCTCCTGTGCCCATGCATTGAAGGCTACTTCTCACTTTCTCCTCTATCAGGTTCAGTGTGGTTGGATTTACACTGAAGTCTTTAATTCATTTGGACTTGAGTTTTGTGCATGGTGACAAATATGGACCTATTTACATTTTTCTACAGGTTGATATCCAGTTATGCCAGAACCATTTGCTTTCTTTTTTCCATTGTATAGTTTTAGCTTCTTTGTCAAAAATCAGGTGTTCATAGGTGTGTGGATTAATATCTGGGTCTTCTTCAATTTGATTCCATTGGTCAACGTCTCTGTTTTTATGCCAATATCAAGGTGTTTTCATTGCTGTAGCTCTGTAATAGAGCTTGATTCCAGGGATGGCAATGGCTTCAGCATTTCCTTTATTGTACAGGATTGTTTTTTTTTTCTATCTTGGTTTTTTTTCCATATAAAGTTGATTATTGTTCTTTCAAGGTCTGTGAAGAATTGTATTGGGATTTTGATGGGGATTGCATGTAATCTATAAATTGCTTTTGGTAGGATTGCCATATTTACTATGTTGATCCTTCTTATCCACGAGCATGGGAGATCTTTCCATTTTCTGGTGTCTTCTTCAATTTCTTTCTTCAAAGACTTAAAATTCTTGTCAAATAGGTCTTTCATTTCCTTGGTTAGTGTTACCCCAAGATATTTTATGTTATTTGTGGCTATTATGAAAAGTGATGTTTCTCTGATTTCCCTCTCAGCTTCCTTATCCTTTGTGCATAGTTTTTTGAGTTGATCTTGTATTCTACCACTTCACTGAAGGTATTTATCAGCTGTAGAAGTTCTCTGGTAAAGTTTTTGGGGTCACTTATGTACATTATCATATCATCTGCAAATAACAAAAGTTTGACTTCTTTCTTTCCAGTTTGAATCCCCTTGATCTCCTTATGTTGTCTTATTGCTATTACTAAAACTTCAAGAACTATGTTGAAGAGATATGGAGAGAGTGGACAGCCCGCATCTCTGGGATGAAGCCTACTTGATCATGATGGATGATTTTTTTGATGTGTTCTTGGATTCTGTTTGCCAGTATTTTATTGAGAAATTTTGCATCGATGTTCATGAGTGAGATTGGTCTGCAATATTCTTTCTTTGTTGAGTCTTTGTGCAGTTTTGGTATCAGGGTAACTGTAGCCTCATAAAAAGAGTTTGGAAACAAAGATGCTACTTTCATGAATGGCAGTACACTATCTTCCTCATCCCCATTTGTTCCAATCATCATTATAGTCCCCAGGTAGAAGAGAGTATATTTCTGGTGTGGGAAGTGGATGGCCAAGTATGTTCATCCTTGAGCAGAGCTTACATATATTTTTGCTCTGCTTGGTCCCTTTCTGATCTTATATGGGAAGAACGTTCTTTTTAGTGTGTAAGATGTTTTCTTGAGTTTCATTATCTGGATCATGCTCATGCAAAGGATCTGTCATAGTCTTTTCTAAATCCTGTGTCTTGCTACCACTTATTGTTTGTATCAAGTCACCCCAAATTGCACTGGAATGCTTTCTTCTTGTCTATGGGCTTTTATTATATATTCTTTAATTTGATCCCATATTCAAGGATCTATAGTACCATTTTAAGGAAACCAATGATTATATTCTGTTATTAAAACCCAACATACTTACAAATGAGTTTTAGACATTGCAATATCGCTCGCTCACTCACTCACTCACTCACTCACTCACTCACTCACTCACTCTCACTCACTCACTCACTCACCCTTCCTTCCTTTAATTTATTTTTTAAAGTAATCTTTTCTCATTTTATATAACTATCCCAGTTCACACTTGCTTCCCTCCTCCTGCTACCCCTATCTTCACCCCCACCTCCCTCCCTCCACTCCTCAACACAATTTGATACATCACTTTGAGGCAGAACCAAGGCCCTTTCCCCTGTATTTAGGCTGAACAAGGTATCCCTCCAAAAAGAATGGGCTCAAAAAAGCCAAGCACTAGATCCTGGTCCCACTGCCCATGGCCCCATAGACTGCCCAAGCCACACAACTGTCACCACATTCAAAGATAGTTTGGTCCCATGCAGGTTCTATCAGTCTGGAGTCAGTGAACTCCCACTAGCTCAGGTCAATTGTTTCTGTGGATATCCCCACCATGGTCTTGACTTATTTGCTCATATTGTTTTTCCTCCTTCTTTGGGACTGGTCTCTGGAAGCTTGGCCCAGTGCATAGCTATGGATCTTGGTATCTGCTTCCATCAGTTGCTGGATGAACATTCTATGATGACAACTAAGGTAGTCATCAATCTGATTACAGGAGAAGGCCAGTTCAGGCACCCTCTCCACTATTGGGGGACTTAACTGGGACCATCCTTTTGGATTCTAGGGAATTCCCCTGGTGCTAGGTTTCTTGCTAGCCCCATACTCAAGATTTCTCTTTTCTTGCTCTCTTTTTCTGTCCTTACCCCTCTTGACAATCCTGTTCCCTCATGTTCTCTTCCTCCCTATCCTTCTCCTCTCCCTCTCATTTTCACCCTCCTTCTCCCCTCCACTCATGCCCCCAATTTTCTACGGAGATCTTGTGTATTTCCCCATTCCAGGGGGATCCATGGGGATCTTAGGGTTCTCCCTGTTACCTAGCTTCTCTGGGGTTGTGGACTATAAGCTGGTTATCCTTTGCTTTACATCTGATATCCACTTGTGAGTGAGTACATATTGTGCTTGTCTTTCTGGGTCTGGGTTATCTCACCCAAGATGTGTTTCTATAGTTTCATTCATTTGCATGCAAATTTCTAGATGTCATTGTTTTTAACCACTCAGTAGTACTCCATTGTACCACATTTTCTTTATCCATTTTTTTTGGTTGAGAGGCATTTAGGTTGTTTCCAGATTCTTGCTATTATGAATAATGCTGTAATGAATATGGCTGAGCAGATGTCCTTATGGTATGAGTGTGCATCCTTTGAGTATATGCCCAAGAGCGGTATTGCTGGGTCTGGAGGTAGATTAATTCCCAGTGTTATAAGAAACCGCCATATTGATTCCCAAAGTGGCTGTACAAGTTTGCACTCCCACCAGCAAGGTGTTCCTCTTACTGTGCATCCTCTCCAGCATAAGCTATCATCAGAGTTTTTGATCTTAGCTATTCTGATTGGTGTAAGATGGTATCTCAGAGTCATTTTGATTTGCATTTCCCTGAAAAATAAGGATGCTGAGCAATTTCTTAAGTATCTTTTGGCCATTTGAGATTCTTCTTTTGAGAATTTTTATTTATATCTGTACCCTATTTTTAATAGGAATATTTGTTATTTTGATGTCTAGTTTCTTGAGTGTGATATATATATATATGAGATCAGATCGCTGATGTGGGGTTGGTGAAGATCTTTTCCCATTCTATAGGCTGCCATTTTTGTCTTATTGGCCATGTCCTTTTCATTACAGAAGCTTCTCCATTTCAGAATGTCCCATTTATTAATTGTTGCTCTTAGTGTCTGTGCTACTGGTCTTATATTCAGGAAGTGGTCTTCTGTGCCCATGCATTCAAGGCTACTTCCCACATGCTCTTCTATGAGGTTCATCATGGCTGCATTTATGCTAAGATCTTTGATCCATTTGGATTTGAGGTTTGTGCTTGGGGATAAGTATAGATCGATTCTCATTCTTTTATATGTTGATATCCAGTTATACCAGCACAATTTATTGAAGATGCTTTTTTTTTTTACATTGCATAATTTTAGATTCTTTGTCAAAAATCAGGTGTTCATAGATGTGTGGAGTAATATCTGGGTCTTCAATTAAATTTTATTGGCTCACTTGTCTATTTTTATGTCAATACCAAGGTGTTTTCATTACTCTAGCTCTATAGTAGAGCTTGAAGTCAGGGTTTGTGATGCCACTGGAAGTTCCTTTTTTGTACAGGATTGTTTTGGCTATCTTGCATTTTTTGTTTTTCCAAATGAAGATGAATATTGTTCTTTTGAGGTCTGTGTTGGGATTTTGATGGGGATTGTAGTGAATCTTTAAATTGCTTTTGGTAAGATTGCTATTTTTATTATGTTGATCTTACTTATCCAAGAATATGGGAGATCATTCTATTTTCTGATATCTTCTTCAATTTCTTTTTTCAAAGACTTAAAGTTCTTTTCGTACAGGTCTTTCACTACTTTGGTTATCATTGCCCCAATATATTTTTTATTTGTGGCTTTTATAAAATGTGATGCTTCTCTGATTTTTTCTCAGCCTTTTTATCATTTATACATAGGAGGGTTACTGATTCTTTTGAGTTGATCTTGTATTCTGCCACATTACTGAAGGTGTTTATCAGCTGTACCCTGGTAGATATTTTGGGGTCACTTACATATACTATTGTATCATCTGCAAATAGTAAAAGTTTGTTTTCTTCTTTTCCTTTGATCTCCTTTTCTTGTCTTATTGCTTTAGCTAGAATATTGAGTACAATATTGAATAGATATTAAGAGTGGACAGATTTGTCTTATTCCTGTTTTTAGTGGGATTGCTTTGAGTTTCTCTATGTTTAATGTGATGTTGGGTTTCAGCTTGCCATATATTGCTTTTATTATGTTTAGATACATTTCTTGTGTCCTTAATCTCTCCAAACCTTTATCATGAAGGGGTGTTGATTTTTGTCAAAGACTTTTTCAGTATCTAACAAGATGATCATATGGTCTTTTTCTTTAAGTTTATTTATATGGTGGATTGCATTGATAGAATTTTGTATGTTTAACCATTCCTGCATCTCTGGGATGAAACATACTTGATCATGGTGGAAGATTTTTCTTTTGTGCTCTTGAAGTTTGTTTGCCAGTATATTATAGAGTATTTTTGACCAATATTCACAAGGGAGATTGGTCTGTAATTCTCTTTCTTAGTTGTGTCTTTGTGTGCTTGGGTAGCTTTATAAAAAGAGTTTGACAACATTCCTTCTTTTTCTTTTGTGTTAAACAATTTGAGGAGTATTGGTATTAGCTCTTCTTTAAAATTCTGGTAGAATTCTGCACTGAAAGCATCTGGCTCTGCACTTGTTTTATTTTTTGGTTGGGAGACTTTTGATGACTTCTACTTTCTTATGGGTTATAGGTTTATTTTAACTCTTTATCTGGTCTTGATTTAATTTTGATATCTATCCAGAAAATTGTCCATTTCTTTTAGATTTTCCAATTTTGTGTAGTATAAGTTTTCTTTTCTTTTATTGATTTTTTTTCTCTGTTTCTCTCCTTGCCTTTCCCCTCCCCTTCAACTCTCCCCCCCCAAACCCCATGCTCCCAATTTAATAAGGAGATTTTGTATTTTTCTACTTCCCATGTAGAATAGATCCATGTATGTCTCTCTTAGGGTCCCCATTGTTGTTTAGGTTCTCTGGGATTATGATTTGTGGGCTGGTGTTCCTTGCTTTATGCTTAACAGCCACTTATGAGTGAATACATGTGATAATTGTCTGTCTGTCTGGGTTACCTCACTTCAAATCCATTTGCCTGCAAAATTCAGAATGTTGTTATTTTTTTCTGCTGTGTAGAACTTAATTGTGTAATATACCACATTTTCCTTATCTATTCTTTGGTTGAGAGGCATTTAGGTTGTTTCTAGATTCTGGCTATGACAAACAATGATGCTATGAACATAGTTGGGCACATGTCCTTGTAGCACAATTGATTATCCTTTGGATATATACCCAAAAGTAGTATTACTGGGTCTTTTTTTTTTAATTTTTCCATTCAAAAATTTCCACTTCCTCTTTTCCTCCCATTCCCCTTCTGCTCCCACAATCCCCTTCTCCCTCCTCCTCCAGTCTTAAGAGAGGGCAGGGTACCCTGCCCTGTGGGAAGTCCAAGTGTATTACTGGGTCTTGAGGAAGGTTGTTTCCTAATTTTCTGAAAAATTGCTACACTGACATCCAAAGGGGTTGTACCAGCTTGTATTCCCACCAGCAATGCAGGAGTGTTCCCTTGACCCACAACTTCTCTAGCAAAAGTTGTCATCAGTGTTTTTGAATTTGGCCATTATTACAGGTGTAAGAGGGAATCTGAGTTGTTTTGATTTGCATTTCTCTGATGACTAAGGATGTTGAACATTTCCTTAGGTAAGTGTCTTTCAGCCATTTTAGATTCCTCTGTTGAAAGTTCTCTGTTTAGGTCTGTACTCCATTTTTTTTTACTAGATTATTTGTTCTTTTGATGACCAATTTCTTTTTTTTAGTAGATTATTTTTTATTACTTTATAAATAATACTATTCAAAATTTCCACTTCCTCTCCTCCTCCCACTTCCTTCCTGCTCTCCCACTCACCCTTTCCCCATCCCCCTCCAGTCTTATGAGAGGGCAGGGTACCCTGCCTTGTGAGAAGTCCAAGGCCTTCCCCTCTCCATCCAGGCTTAGGAAGGTATGCATCCAAATAGAATAGGATCCCAAAAAGCCAGTACATGCAGTACCCCATTGGCTTCTAATCTGCCCCAATTATCAGCCACATTCAGAGGGTACAGTTTGCTCCCATGCTCATTCAGTCCCAGTTCAGCAGGCTTTGGTGAGCTCCCATTAGCTCAGGCACACTGTCTCAGTGGGTGGGCCAACTCCTTGTTTCCTGACTTCCTTGCTCATATTCTCCCTCCTTTCACTCTTCAACTGGACCTTGAGACCTCAGTCCAGTGCTCTGATGTGGGTCTCTGTCTCTATCTCCATCTGTCACCGAACAAAGGTCCTATGGTGATATTCAAGATAGTCATCAGTCTGACTATGGTACAAGGTCAGTTCAGGCACCATCTCCTCCACTGCCCAGGGTTCTAGCTGGGGACATCCGTGTAGACACCTGGAAGCCCCTCTAGAGTCAAGCCTCTTGCCATCCCCAAAATGGTTCCCTTAATTAAGATATTTTCTTCACTGCTCCCATATCTGTCCTTTCTCCATCTCAACTATCCCACGTCCCCAAGATCTCCCCAACCCTCCCCTTCTCCCTTCTCTCTCCCCTCTCCCCTTCCCCCCACCCCATCCCACCTCCATGCTCCCAACTTTTGCCTGGCAATTTTGTCTGTTTCCAGTTTCCAGGAGGATCTATGTATGTTTTTCTTTGGGTTCACCTTATTACTTAGCTAGCTTCTCTAGGATTGTGAACTATAGGCTCAATGTCCTTTGTTTATGGCTAAAATCCAATAATGAGTGAGTACATACCATATTTATATTTTTGAGTCTGGGTTACCTCACTCAGCATAGTGTTTTCTCTTTCCACCCACTTGTATGCAAAATTCAAGGTGTCATTTTTTTTTTTTTGTCGCTGAGTAGTACTCCAATGTGTAGATGTGCCACACTTTCTTTATCCATTCTTCCATTGAGGAGCATCTAGCTTTTTTTCCCACATTATGGCTATTACAAATAATGCTGCTATGAACATAGTTGAACTTTAATAGTATGATTGGGCATCTCTTGGGTATACCAAGAGTGGTATTGCTGGATCCTGAGGTAGGTTGACTCCCAATTTTCTGAGAAACCACCACACTGATTTCCAAAGTGGTTGCACAATTTTGCATTCTTGCCAGCAATGGATGAGTGTTCCCCTTTCTCCACAGCCTCTCCAGCAAAGGCTATCATTGGTGTTTTTGAATTTAGCCATTCTGACAGGTGTAAGATGGTATCTCAAAGTTGTTTTGATTTACATTTCCATAGTAGATAAGGAAGTTGAACATGTCCTTAAGTATCTTTTGGCCATTTGAAATTCTTCTGTTGAGAATTCTCTGTTCAGTTCAGTACCCCCTTTTTCAATTGGGTTATTTAGAATTTTAATGTCTAATTTCTTGATTTCTTTATATATTTTGGAGATCAGTCCTTTGTCTGATGTGGGGTTGGTGAAGATCTTCTCTCATTCATTAGGTTGCCTTTTTGTCTTATTAACTGTGTACTTTGCTTTACAGAAATGTCTTAGTTTCAGGAGGTCCCATTTATGTTGCTCTTATTGTCTGTGCTACTGGAGTTATACATAGGAATTGGTCTTCTGTGCCCATGTGTTGTAGACTACTTTCTACTTTCTCTTCTACCAGGTTCAGTGTGGTCAAATTTATATTGAGGTCTTTAATCCATTTGGATTTGAGTTTTGTGCATAGTGGTAGACATGGATATATTTTCATTCTGCTATAGGTTGACATCCAGTTATGCCAGCACCATTTGTTTAATGTGCTTTCTTTTTTCCATTTGATATTTTTTGCTTCTTTTTCAAAAACCAGGTGTTTGAAAGTGTGTGGAGTAATGTCCCAGTCTTTGACTTGGTTTCATTGGTCCTCTTGTCTGTTTTTATGCCAATACCAGGCTGTTTTCAGTACTGTAGTTCTGTAGTAGAGTTTGAAGTCAGGGATTGTGATGCCTATCAAAGTTCTTATATTGTACAGGGTTGTTTTGGCTATCCTGGGTGTTTTGCTTTTCAATATGAAGTTGAGTATTGTTCTTTTGAGGTCTGTGAAGAATTTTGCTGGGATTTTGATGGGCACTGCATTGAATTTGTAGATTGCTTTTCATAAGATAATTCTGCCTACCCAAGAGCATGGGAGATCTTTCCACTTTCTGGGGTCTTCTTCAATTTCTTTCTTCAAAGACTTAAAGTTCTTGTCGTACAAGTCTTCCACTTGTTTGGTTTGAGTTACTCTGAGATATTTTATGCTATTTGTGGAATTGTGAAGGGTGTTGATTCTCTGATTTCTTCCCCAGCCCTTTTATCATCTGTGTACAGGAGGGCTACAATTATTTTTTTGAATTAATATTGTACCCTGCTACATTACTGAAAGTGTTTATGAGTTTTAGAAGTTCCTTGGTAGGATTTTTGTAAACAGTGAGAATTTGACTTCTTTTTCAGTTTGTATTCCCTTGATCTCCTTTTGGTGTCTTATTGCTCTAGCCAGTACCTCAAGAACTATATTGAATAGATATGGAGAGAATAAACAACCTTGTCTTGTTCTTGATTTCAGTGGAATTGCTGGGCATTTCTCTCCATTTAGTTTGATGTTGGCTGTTGGCTTGCTGTATATTGCCTTTATTATGTTTAGGTATGTTCCTTGTATCCCTGTTCTCTCCAAGACCTTTATCATGAAGAGATGTTGTATTTTGTTGAAAGCTTTTTCGGCATCTAATGTGATGATCATGTGGTTTTTATTTTTTAGTTTGTTTATATGGCGAATTACATTGACAGATTTTCATATGTTGAACCAACCCTGCATCTCTGGGATGAAGTCGACTTGATCATGGTGGATAATGGTTCTGATATGTTCTTGGATTCATTTTGCCAGTATTTTATTTAGTATTTTTGCATTAATGTTCATGAGTGAGATTGGTCTCTTTCTTAGTAATGTATTTTGGTTGGGTTTCAGGGTAATTGTAGCCCATAAAAAAGAGTTTGGCAATTTTTCTTCTGTTTCTATTTATGGAATTTGAGGAGTCTTAGTTATTCTTTGAAAATCTTTAGAATTCTGAGCCTGGGATTTTTTTTTTTGTTGGTAGACTTTTGATGACTGTTTCTATTTCTTCAGCAGTTATAGGTTTGTTTAATTTGCTTATCTGGTCTTGGTCTTGATTTAATTTTGTTAAGTGATATTTATCAAAAGTGTTGTCCATTTCCTTTAAGTTTTTCAGTTTTGTAGAGTACAGTTTTTCAAAATATGACCTGATGATTCTCTGTCTTTTCTCCATGTCTGTTGTTATGTCCTTTTTTTTTCATTTCTAATTTTGTTAATTTGTGTAGTCTCTCTCTGCCCTTTCTTTAGTTTGAACAAAAATTGTCTATTTTGTTGATTTTCTCCAAGAACCAGCTCTTTGTCTCATTGATTTTTTGTATTGTTTTCTTTGTTTCTATTTTGTTGATTTTAGCCCTCTATTTGATTATTTCCTGGTGTCTAATTTTAGTAGATGATTTTGCTTCTCTTTGTTTTAAAGTTTTCAAATGCTCTTTTAAGTCACTGGGATTTGTTGAAATAGGAGCGGCGGGGCTGCGTCCCCAACACCCCGGCCCCTTGGCTAGCTCATGCCCGAAATAACAACACACAAACTGTATTCATTTAAAGAACTGCTTGGCCCATGAACTCTAGCCCTTACAGGCTAATTCTCGCACCTGGACTAGCCCATTTCTAGTAATGTTTGTAAGCACCCCAGGTGCGCTTACCAGGAAGATTCTAGCCTATGTCCATCTTCATCGCGTGTGCCTCAGAGAGCAGAGCTATCGCGTCTACCCGGGAGAGCTGAGCATGGCGTCTCTGCTCCAGCAGAGCTGACGGGTCTCTCCAGGAGCCGAGCAGAGTCTGACCTCACTTCCTCTTCCGCCCAGAATTCTATTCTGTTTCCTCCTCCCATCTATGCTCTAAGCTAAGCCAAGCAGTTTCTTTATTGCTCAGCCAATGAAATCAACAGATTTATATATGACACTCCCACATCAGGGATTATTCCAGCTTCTTTATGTAGGCATCTAGTGCTATGAAATTTTCTCTTAACACTACTTTCATTGTGTTACATAAATTTGGGTATGTTGTGTGGCCATCTTCATTGAATTTTAGGAAGTCTTTAACTACTCCCTTTATTTCTTCCTTGATCCATTGATGATTCAGGTGAGCATTGTTTAATTTCCATTAATTTGTGGGCTTCCTGGAATTAGTGTTGTTGTTGAATTCTAATTTTAAACCATGATGAGCTGATAAGTTACATTAGGTTATTCCATTTTTTTATTTGTTGAGGTTTGTTTTGCTATTGAATATATGGTCAATTTTTGAGAAGGTTCCATGAGGTACTGACAAGTAGGTATATTCTTTTCCCTTTTGGATGAATATTCTATAGATGTCTGTTAAGTCCATTTGAGTTATAACATCTGTTATTTCCCTTCCTTCTCTGTTCATTTTTTGTCTTACTGACCTGTTGAAGTCTCCCACTATTAGTGTGTGCAGTTAAATGTATGCTTTAAGCTTTATAAGTGCTTTTTTATATATGAAGGTGGCCTTGTATTTGGGGCATAGACATTCCGTATTGAGATTTCATCTTGATGGATTTTTCATGTGACTAATATAAAATGTCTTTCTTTGTCTCTTTTGATTTGTTTTATTTTGAAGTCTATTTGGTTAGGTATTAGGATAGCTACACCTGTTTGTTTCTTAGGTCCATTTGATTGGAATATTTGTCCTCAACCCTTTACCCAGAGACGATGTCTGTCTTTGAGGTTGAGGTGTGTTTCTAGTGTGCAGAAGAAGGATGGATTCTGTTTTTGTATCCAATCTGTTAGCCTGTGCCTTTTAATAGGTGAGTTGAGTCCATTTACATTAAGGGACATTAATGACCAGTTATTGCTATCTCTTGTTAATTTAGTTTTCATTGTTGGTGATGTTAAATTTTGCATTTCCCCTTCTTTGGGATTTGCTGCCATGAGCCCATCAGTTGTGTTTTTGTTGATATAGCCAACTTCCTTGGATTGGAGTTTTCCATCTAGTATTTTGTGTTGGCCTGAGTTTGTGGCTAGGTTTTGGTTAAATCTGGTGTTGTCATGGAATATCTTGTTTTGTTCGTCTATGGTGACTGAATGTTTTGCTGGGTATAGTAGTCTGGGCTGGCATCCATGGTCTCTTATTGTCTGCATTATGCTTGACCATGACCTTCTGGCTTTCATTGTGTCCAATGAGAATTCAGGTGTAATTCTGATTTGTTTGCCTTTATATGTTATGCCTTTTTCCTTTGCAGCTCTTAATATTTTTTCTTTATTCTGTTTGTTTAGTGTTTTGATTGTTATGTGGCAAGGGGACTTTTCTTTTGAATCCAGTTTGTTTGATGTTTGTAAGCTTCTTATATCTTTATAAGAATATCTTTCTTTAGGTTGGGAAAGTTTTCTTCTATGATTTTGTTAAATTTATTTTCTGTGCTTCTGAGTTGAACTTCTTTTATACCTATTATTCTTAGGTTTGGCCTTTTCATGGTATCACATATTTTCTGGATTTTTTGGGTTAAGATTTTGTTAGATTTAATGTTTTCTTTAACTGACAAGTCTATTTCCTCTATTGTATCGTCAAGCTTGTGATTTTCTCTTCCATCTCTTGTATTCTGCTCTTTATGCTTACGTTTGTTGTTCCTGATCACTTTCTCATGATTCTTTTTCTATAAGTCCCTCGGCTTGTGTTTTCTTTATTGTCTCTATTTCAGTTTTCATGTCTTGAATGGTTTCTTCCATATTTTTGATTGCTTTTTTTTAAAAAAAGGGATTTGCTGATGTCTTCCATTTTTTGTTTGTCTTTTCCTCCATTTATTTAAGGCAATTTCTCATTTGCTCTTGAAAATTTTCAAACATTCTCTTGAAGATATTTTTTAAGGTCATTTTCTTCTTCTTCATTTATGTTTGGTTATTCTAGTCTTGCTGTTGTAGGGTCTTTATGTTTTACTGGTATTTTGTTGCTCTTTGTGATATTACATATGTTCTTATTTGCTCTATACTCACCTTTTCCTCTAATATGTGTGTTTGTGGCTGTCTGTGATTCTGTTTTAGGTGCTAGTGAATCTAAGGCTCAGATGTTTGTTCCTTGTTGTGATACAGTCATGGTTCTAGTTACCTAGTTGGTCACTCTGTGTTTCTGGAGATTTCTCAGTGCTCCTGGGCTTTGCTCCACTCTCTTGGAGTTTGCTGTCTCAGGCCTGATCTAGGCTAGGTTGTTGGCTTAGACCTGTTTCTATAAATGTCCCTGGTCTGGCTTCCTTCCTGCAGATGTCCCTGGCTTGACGTTAGTCCTGTAAAGGACTCAGGTGCACCCAGACCTGCAGAGGACCTGGCTCAGGCTTACTCCCTCAGAGGTCCCAGGCTTTGACCAAGTAATCTATTTCCCCTGCCATATCTTCAATTACTCAGATTCTCTCTTCCATCTCTTATAATGTGATGGTTATACTTGCATTTGTAGTTCCTGTATGTTTACTCAGATTTTCCACTTCCATAATTCCCTCAGTTTGTGTTTTTTTTTTTTTTTGTCTGTATTTCAAGCTGCATTTGCTTCACCTGTTTGAGTGCTTTTTCTTAGTTTTCTTGGATTTCTTTAAGAGATTTATTGATTTCTTTCAATTTTTTGTTTGTTTTGTCCTCAATTTTAAGAAAAAATTTCATTTCTGCTAGATATAAGCCTCAGCAGAGAAGTGGGTCTTGAATCTGGGATGTGTGGAAGGTAAAATGAGCACACAAACACAGGATTCTGTTCAAACTGACAGACTATCAGCTGCAGGAAAGGTTTTTCTTCTATTCTGAGCTTCAAACCTCAGTCTTTTATTGTAAATTTTACACAAGGAAAATGATTCTTTTTTTTTAACCACAGGTTAATCATTACCTTGGCAAATCAGTTCAGAAGAAGTATAAATATTTTTTGAAATCAGAACATCATCATTCATTATGACATTTTACTAGTTCCCAAGCCCCATGTCAGCCACTATATTCTTAATTCTTAGCTGATTTAATCATAAAACAACTTTGAGGCTTTCACCTCAGAGGCTACCTACTTCCAGTTTACAGAAGCATAGTTCAGTGGGTTTTACTCCATTGTTGTACCTTTCCCATTGTTGTTCCTCACATTTCCAGTTTTGATTTATAGGGCCATAGGCAGTCAGCTCTAAAACCCTAGGTTCTTCAGAAACTTTATTCATCAGAGCCAAGTTATTTTCTGTTTCAGTATAATTTTTTTTGCCAAGTTTTTTAATCAGGCAAAGAACATTTTATACATTTTCCACAAATTTCCCCAATTCTTTCATCAGTCAGGTTTTTTTTTCTCATTACTTGCTTTACAGCTTTAATGCCTGTCCATTCTATCAGATCAGGAAGACTCATATTATTGTACAGCACATTCATATTTTCAGAAGCCACTGGTGTGGAAGGAGAAAAAGTAAATGAAGAACAAGTACACTAGTAGAATTGCTATATCCAGAATCATTTGTAACATTGCCAAATGCACATGCAGACACCATAGAAGTGGTCATTGGGACACATAGGTGTTTTCTCCTTGGCCCTCAAGTGACATGCTCATTTAGCAGCCACTGGGTTGTCTTGAGGGAATTGCTTCTTGCATCTTAGGAACCACAAGTGGAGGGTGTTATGAACTGCTGGTCTGGTCTGTCACCTGGGTACCTTGTCCCTTTAAGAGAGAAGCCCTGCTCTCTCCCAACCCCTCCCCTTTCGCTGGAGGAAAAGGATATCCTGCCTCCTCCAGCCTGAGCAGCTCTTCCTCTCTCTCTGTCTCTCTCCTGAAGAGGTAACTTCTGTTCTCTCTCTCATTCTCTCTCTCTCTCTCTCTCTCTCTCTCTCTCTCTCTCTCTCTCTCTCTCTCTCTCTCCCTCCCTCCCCTTCCATAACCCACTAAATAAACTATACCAATTTTCTCGGCATGCTGTCTATTTGTCTTTTACCTGCAGCAGTTCCTTGTGGCCTGCTGCCCTGCCAAGGTCTCTCACCTCACACCTCTCACCAGCCTTGGACCTACAGAGGCCTCGGGTGGTGGGACTGGCTGCCCCTCATGGCCCCTGCTGCCCCTTGGGGAACTGTGCCATTTTATCTAAACCATTTCAGAGGTGTCTATGCTTTGCTGTCTCCAGGACATTTCCTCTTTAAGGGTCTCTATCATCTTCATAAAGTTATATTTAAGGATGTTTTCTTCTGCTTCTTCTGGGTTAGGATGTTCAGGTCTTCCTTCTGTAGGACCATCAGGTTCAGGTGTTGCCATGTTGCTCTTTAGGTTGTTGAAAGTATTCTTGCATTGGTGCCTACCCATCTCTTCCCCAATTGGTGCATGTAGGGCCTTCGGCTTAGGTGGTCCCTCTGCCTCCTAGTGCAGGTATGGCCATGCTTCTGATAGCCACTGATGTGGTTCTGGTTGCCCCTCTTTGGGAGCTGTCAGGGCCAAGTCTCTGGTGGTTGTTAGGTGCAGTGGGATAGTTGTTAGATGCAGGTGTGGAGAGGCTGCTATGGGGATCTTTGGGGTTTGGTAGTTGGGGATGGGCACAGGATGGCAGAACCACTCTTTTATAAGAAATAATGTATCAACTCAATATATGGTGCTGGTTTTCCTACTATTTTCCTCATTTTAATCCCTGCTTATCTTCTTCTGCAAGTTCTGTTTTACGTTTTCATTTTGGTTCCTGTTTGGGTGCCACTTGTCACCTCTTCAATTGACCTGTGAAGATCCTGTCTGCTGAACCTGGAATCCAAGGACCTAAAAGAATGGGGTGGACTACAGTCTAATACTGTAGACAGCTTTGCTTCTGTTTTAGTGCTCTTTTATACATGAATATAACACAGAAAGCAGTGATCCAAGGAAGGATGTTTGAGTTCAGAAAAACTCAAATGTTTGCTGGAGTTAGTAAAATGTGTTATTAAAGGGGACATTCAAGACTTTGAGGACTCTTGCATAGAAAACCTTTGAGAGGAACAAGTGGGCCATACATACATACTGTGGTGATACCCCTGGGAATATACAAAAGACACCTGTGTGTTGGGGAAGAGGTTGACAGCAGGTGCATTGATACCTAGGTTGTGAGCATGGTAGATTGCACTTATATGTTCAAGTGAGGAGACGGTAAATCCGGGTGACAGTCTTGGAAAAAGACAGCTTTTGTTGTGGATATTGTTTAGTGACTCTTCAAACCTTAAAAAAAAAAAACAGGGTTACCTGTTTTTAAAATTTATTATTTGAAATTTATGACTTTAAAGTTTAAAAATTATTTTATGATATTTCACTATTCTTAATTATGTGTATGTCTATGTGTGGGCTGTGTCTGGGTTTGTGGTTTCTTTCTCAGGCAGGAACCCTTACAGAGATGTGACCCCAGGACTGTTGAAAAGTGCACACACAAGATAAGGCCTAGGAGTAATGTCCTCCAGTGCAAAGCAAGACCACAGGGCTAGGGAATTGCAGAAAGAGGAACTCAGATAAAAGGCTCACTCAAGAGATTTCTCAAGCTCTCACAATGATCTCTCTCTCTCTCTCTCTCTCTCTCTCTCTCTCTCTCTCTCTCTTTCTTTTTTTTTCTTTTTTTTTGAGACAGGGTTTCTCCGTAGTTTTTGGTTCCTGTCCTGGAACTAGCTCTTGTAGACCAGGCTGGCCTTGAACTCAAAGAGATCTGCCTGCCTCTGCCCCCCGAGTGCTGGGATTAAAGGTGTGCGCCACCACCACCCGGCTTCACAACGATTTCTTTAGTAGCTGGCCCAACAATATATAAACAGCAGTGAGAGAAGTAAAAAATTGTCCATTCCTGAACTGAACCCAGAGTTCTTTGTCAACAGTTACCCTTCTTTCTATATCCCTGTGATACCCACAGCTTCATTGGTCAGAGCATGTATGTGACATGAGTGTAGTGCCTTTGGGGACCAGAGACATAACTGGCTCACATGGGTGCTGGGAACTGAACATGGGTCCTCTCCAAGAGCAGAATGAACTCCTTTTTCTTTGAATTTCTTTTTTTTTTAAATTAATCTATATTTTATTTTATATGTATTGGTGTTTTGTCTGCACATACATATGTCTGTGAGAGGGTGTCAGATCTTGATGGTACAGACAGTTATTAGTTGCCATTTGGGTGCAGGGAATTGAACCGGGGTCCTCTGGAAGAGCAGTAGGTCCTCTTAACCACTGACCATCTCTCCAACCCCAGAATTAACTGTTAACTAAAACATCTCTCTAAGTTCCTCTTAAAAATCTTACAAAGTAATTGTATTCAATGAGGCACTCACCATAGACCCCAAGAATATTCATGAGAATATCTGAGAAGAGACCTGGCTATGTTCACTCCATTCATTTCCTCTCTCTCTTTTGAGACAAGATCTCACTCTGTGAGATTCATTCTTCTGTTCTCGTTAATCTTGGGTTTATATATTTATGTGTTTATTTTGAGTGTGCTGTGTACATGTGTTTGTATACATGTACATGTGCATAAAGATTAAAGTCTGCAGGACAGACCAGGGCACCAGACCTCATTATAGATGGTTGTGAGCCACTATGTGGATTCTGGGAATTGAACTCAGGACTTCTGGAAGAGCAGTCAGTGCTCTTAACCACTAAACCTCTCCCCAGTGTGCCTTACCCTCTCTGAGGAGTGGCTGGGTGGGGTGGGGTCCATCCCCCTTTCTTTCATCAGTACAGTAGGGGCTCCCTTCCTAGGAAAACCCCCTAAAAGTCCTTGCATGTCTCTCCGGGATGCCGAGACCAGGGAGAAGCCAGGGCAGGGTGGGCCTGGATTGACTCATCTTTGCAGTGGCCCTAGACTGGCCATCTTGTCTTCTGTCCTGTCCACTTCCCACCATTCCTCATGCCTCCTAGATTGGTACCAGCAGGTGCCAAAGGCTCTGCAGAGGACCCCACCACACAGATGGCGTTTCTTTTGCAGCGCTCTGCCGGTCGGCTCTCCCGGTGAATGAATCCTCTGCAGGAAGGCATCAGTGATGGGGGCCCCGGTGTCCTGTAGCAGCTCCAAGCCTTTGTCAAGACTGGAGTTCACTGGGGCAGCAGAACCTGGGCCACCTCCTTGGTTGAGATGTCAGCTGCTGACCCCTGCTGTCCTCTGCTGAGCCCTTTGCTGTCTGTCCTGGTTAACCAGGTATTGATTGCCGATCAGGCCTTCCTCTCTGTCTCATTTTCGACGCTAATGGCTCTGCTGCCATTGATCTGCATTCAGGGCATATCTTGATCAGCTGTCTCCTTGTGACACCCGATGGCGTCTAATATGCATGGTCCATCCTGGGTCACAGGTCCTTCCTCTCTCCCACCCTCTGCGGCACCACCACGCGCCTGTTGTCTGGCTTAGTTGAGTTGCACCTGATATGGGAAGACTTGGTAAAGGGGTTTGTCTTCTGTGGTCCTGGAGGCTGGGAAGTCCTTGACTGAGGTGCCAGTAGGTTCCAAGCCTTGAGAAGACTCATTGTCCAAGGCGACAACTCTTACTCTGCATGTGTGCATGTGTGTGCATGTGTGTGCATGTGTGTGCTTGTGAAGGCCAGAAGAAGGCATAAGGTCCTCTGCAATTGGAGTTACAGGTGGTTGTGGGTGGCCCGATGTGGGTGCTGGGACCCCAACTTGAGTCCTCTGGAAGAGCAGTAACTGCTCTTAGCCACTGATCTAGGCCACCACTTTCGGTTTTATTTTTTATTTTTTTTTTAAATTTTTATTTATTTATTATGTATACAATATTCTGCATGTATGCCTGCAGGCCAGAAGAGGGCACCAGACCTCATNTCTTTTTCTTTCTTTTTTTTTTTTTTTTTTTTCTTTTTTTTTTTTTTTTGGTTTTTCGAGACAGGGTTTCTCTGTGGTTTTGGAGCCTGTCCTGGAACTAGCTCTTGTAGACCAGGCTGGTCTCGAACTTCACAGAGATCCACCTGCCTCTGCCTCCCGAGTGCTGGGATTAAAGGCGTGCACCACCACCGCCCGGCCCTCCGTGTACTTTCTATTCAAAAGTCTTATCAGTAAAACCAAAATCATCAATGATTAAAATGTCATTAATCTCTTAGCTGTCTGCTGGACTCATCATATAGATGAATGCTAAAGTTTTTATAGTCTGAAATGGAAGCTGATTTTCTGGTTGCTATTAGAAACAGTTTAGACTTCTTCAAACACTGAATAAACTCTTCAGGTCAGTGCAGAACATTCATGTCGTGACTACTGAATGCAGCAAACTGAATTAAATACTCTTTTATGCGCAACTAAAAAGAACATCTTTTCAGAACTTGGCACATTATTAGTTGGCCCAGGTAAGATTACACAAAGAGCTTGGATATCCATACATACTGTGTTGAGGCTATCTAGAAAGACAGACATTTAAGGGGGCATGGAAAGGGAAAGGAACTGCTACTGTTGAGTCTGGTTCCTTTTGGCAGCTGGGAATGAGGAATCTCAGAATTATCAACATTTTTTTTTGTGTATGTGTGAAGAATGATGACTTAGAGGACAATACCTCTTGTATTTGCATGTTTTCAATTAAGAATGTTAAAATAGGGCTGGAAGTATGGCTCATTGTTTAAGAGTACTTCCAGAAGACCTGAGTTCAGTTCCCAGCACCCACATCAGTTAAGTGACTCACAAATGACTGTGACTCTAGCTCTAGTAGATCTGCTAACCCCTCTTCTGACTTACACACACACACAAATATAAAATAGCAATAAATGTTTAAGACAAAACTATATGATGGAGTATGGCCAATTCTTCCTCAGATGTTGTCTAGAAATCTCACAGAAATACTACTAATATTGTTTAATATGAAAACATTCAGACTTTCCATGCAACCTCTGC
Source organism: Alexandromys fortis (assembly GCF_014885135.2). NCBI lineage: Eukaryota > Metazoa > Chordata > Mammalia > Rodentia > Cricetidae > Alexandromys > Alexandromys fortis. Next base: position 4,808,899 of record NW_026068037.1, on the reverse strand, counting down.
AATCAACCATTCAATCTATTGTAGTAAATGTCTTATGATCTCAATTAAATTACTTAGCAAATCTTCAAAGATTGAGCTTTAGAACTCACCTAAAACACAAATATCGTGATTGTGAAGACAAGTGAGCATGATTGGTTTTCTTGAGAAGCTCATATACTTTGTATATGTCTTATTCTTTCCCAAGCACTTCTCTTTCTATTAATTCTGTTAAATCTATGTTAAACATTCTTCTGAATAAACGCAAACTCTGCCTCATACATGCTAGTTCTGAAATTCTTTTCTGCCCCAAAGTGAATAATATTGGATTTTTTCAGGTTGTTACAATGATAACTGTGGCCATTCAGTTCTTGCCCAACAATGTTTGCCAATATGACTCAAGTACAACTAAAATCAACTTAATTTTTTCTGTGTTGAGACCTTGGAAATGTGATAAAACTAAGCTAAGAGAGATGGATCAGCAGTTAAAAAGCACATACTGCTCTTGCAGAGGACCCCAGTTTGACTCTTTGGTTTCCAGCATCCACACAAGTCATCCTACAACCACCTGTAGCTCCAGCTCCTGGGGATCCAATTTTTTAGGCCATTGTGAGCACCTGCACACACGTGACATACACATAGATGTATAAGTGAAAAAGTAAGTTTTATAAATAGGCTTGCACGTCTGTGCAGAAACCTACATCCAAACTTCTCTACACTAAAAATTAACCAGAAAAAATGTGATTTTAGGCTATTAAGGAAATTTGAGGTTATAAATCAAGGATGCCATTACCATTTCTAGTGTGAAATGACAAACTTCTGGTTCTACAGGGGAAGGACGCAGCTTTCATATCTACTCCTTCTGTTAAAAGGTTGAAGTAAAACAGAAAGAAATTTCCAGAATTTAATCTGAGACAAAGTTAGGTAGAAATTCAGAAAGATTTGATGGAGAAATGCCAGCAGGAGAAGGAAGTAGCTTGTCTGTCTGGTGTCTAGGGCAATCTCTTCCCTGTGTGTCATTTCTTGGTTCCCTAAGACCCAGACAGATGAGATCTGGGTGTGGTTAGGTATTAGGTGATAGAGATAAATGTGTAGATATTGCTGCAAAATAAACCTATTCCAATTTCAGGGTCTCTGGGAAATACAGGCTGACTAAGCACTGATGTAGGAGTCCCCTCTGTGTCCTCTGATTATTATTAATGAATAAAGAAACTGCCTTGTCCTGTTGATAGAGCAGAACTTAAGTAGGTGGGGAAGATGGAACTGAATGCTGGGAGGAAGAAGGCAGAGTCAGAGAGATGCCATGGATATGCCTTAGAGACATACTGAAATTTTGCTGGTAGGCCCTGATCTCGTGGTGATACACAGAATAATGCAGATGGGCTAAGTTAAGATGTAAGAGTTAGCCAATAAGAAGTTAGGGCTGATGGGCCTAGCAGTGTTTTAATTAATACAGTTTCTGTGTGATTATTTCAGATGTAAGCTAGCTGGAAGGCTGGGAAGAACAAGCAGCCCTTCCTCCTCCAACAAGTTGGCACCCAATGTGGGGGCAACTAAATTCATGTAAAATCTGAGAGAGCTTGAAAAAGAATTCTAGGCAAAAACAAAAACAAACAAACAAACAAAAAACAGTTCAGAGTTTAACACAGCTTTTTGCTGTTTGCTGGTGGTGTGCTGCAGCTCCTTTAAGAGAGGTTTTCCTGATGCAACAGCAGCAGCAGCAAAAAAGAAATTCAGGCTTTCTGGGATGTGCTGCCAGTGTGACCTCTGGTTCTTTTGAGAGACCAAGTATTTGGATGGGATTTGTGAATAGACTGCTGCAGCTTGCTTAATGGCAACGTGGATCAGCATTGTGCCTGGAACCGGGGCAGTGTGTGCAGCTCAGAGGTACAAGTAGCTCTGCCATGCTGGACTGTACGGAGCAAGCAGGAAGTACCATACATAGTAATGGTACAACTTACATTTTAGACTGGACAGGCAAACAGAGAGTACCATATTTGACTTAGTAATGTCGCAGCTTAAATACTTAAGTGCTTAGCATTATAAGAAGTGCTTCTGGTCAGATAAGAATTACAGATATGCAATGAAGACAAATCCAGATGGAAAAGAACTCTAAATGAGTAACAATGTTGGATAAATATATGTAGACTTGGAAGAGAGAAGAAAAAGGCTATAGAGAGTCATAAAATAAAGTTAATGCTTTATTAAAAAGGGTAAAGTCTTTAAAGAGGCAGAGTATAGATAGTCATAGATTAAAAGGAGTAAAGAAAGCCACATAAAAATTGAAAATTTACAGAGATTCTGAATTATGCATATTATTGTGTTATCTTTGAATTTTTGACTGTGAATGAGCTAAGTACAAAGAGACATTTCATTGCATGGGCTGCTAAGCTAAAGCAGCATGTATATTATAAAGGTATCATGACCTTGGGTCTAAGGATACATTGCTTTGGAAAAGAGGTTCTTCTCTTGTTTCCACAGAGGATGAGAACTTGTGGATTGCTTCCAGACAGGTGTGGTAATGGAAGAAGACCCCTGAAAGGTTACTGTGCACACCCTCAAAAAATTACTTCACCCAACTGTTGACTAAGATGAACCTAGCACAAAGAATACACCACTAAAAACCTGCTTAAAAGCACCCATAAACAGCACGAAGCAGTTGGAGAAACCACACCCATATTCCTAAATATTGTCTATAAATATTTGTTTACATTTAAAGGGGGATATGCTATACAGATAGATTTGCATTGGTATAGATTTTGGTTTATTGATATAAATTTAAGGTCAGTCTTAAATTTCTGCTCTTGATTAAGGTATTGAGATTGTGTAGTACATTTTAAAAAATGTAATGTATAACTAAGAAATATAGATTAATAAATAATCATCTATAATAGTCAAGATTGTAGTCATGCTAGTTAGGTTTTCTCGATATATAGAGATATATTTTAGTTAAGTATTCTTTAAATCTTTCAGAGACCTTCAGAATATAGCATTTAAAATATTTTAATAACTTAGGACTTTTCATGACAATGAGACACATCTACTCCTGTCAGCACCAAATACTTCAAGAGGAAGATGAGCATCAAAGAGGCTCCTTATGGAGTTGGTTAGCTATATTGGAAACTATTTTTGCTTGGATTGCTGAACTGGACATGCAGGAGCCACAGAGAAATGACTGTTGGACTGCCTAATGGTGAGATAATCCTTCATGGTTCCTGCTTCATGAAAGAGTCTGCTAGACATTCTGCAGGACACAGAAAATTGTGAGAGACAAACTGCCAGTATAGGTAGAACTGTCTTTGAAATTTCCTGCTTTGTGGAAAAGTCTGCTGAATACTATGGGTCTGTGGGCTGAATATGGATGCCCCAACAGTACAGAAGAACTCTGGGTAAGTGTCCAGGTAGTGAGATGTCTCTGTCAATTCTAAAATGGTGGAAGTTGCTTATAATGCACTTCCTGTTTACTTAAGTAATATGATATCCTTCTGGAATATTTGATGGAGTTGAAGAATAGATATAGTTTTCCTTAATTATGATAAAAGATAAAGTATATATAAATATTGTAATTGTAATTCTTGCATGATAATTTTTTAGTTATATGTAATTTTATTATGTTAAAGTTAAAACCTTTCTTTTTATTTAAACAGAAAAGAGGAAGTGATGTGGGAGTCGCCTCTGTCTGCTCTGATTAACATTAATGAATAAAGAATTTGCCTTGGCCTATTGATAGGGCAGAACTTATGTAGGCAGGGAAGATTGAATGCTCAGAGGAAGAAGGCAGAGTCAGAGAGATGCCATGTATCTGCCACTGGAGATGTGCTGAAACTTTGCTGGTAAGCCACAACCTTGTGGTGATACACAGATTAATGGAGATGGGTTAAATTAAGATATAAGAGTTAGCCAATAAGAAGTTAGAGCTAATGGGCCAAGAACTGTTTTAATTAAAACAGTTTCTGTGTGATTATTTTGGGTGTAAGCTAGTTGGGTGGCCAGGAAAAACAAGTGGCCCTTCCTCCTCCAACAATAAGCTATCCCTGTGGGCCAGGCACCTGTCAGCATTCATCAGAGAAGGACTATCTCTGCTCTACATGCTGTTGGCTAAGTACCCCCATGCTATCTAGTTCTCTGAAATGGGGAGTCAGTTGTAGTGTCTAAGAGGGTGTACCTCCACCTGTATTGCGATGAGTCACACCTTTGCCTTGTAGTGCAGATCTGTATCACATGATTGAGATTTGACCCATTTTGCTTTCATTGAAAACTGACATGGGAAGAACATTGTTTAACTTCAGACTTGACCCTTATTCAGCCATTCTTCAATGGTATAGCCATGGGTCTCTCAGTGACAGTGGGAGACACAGTGTGTTGGAGCATGAGGAGTTCCTCTTAGAGGCTTTCATTCAAGTGATGTTTTGCTTTGTAAACTATAATTTTTAAGTTTTATTTTTTAATGTGTGTTTAAGTAACCCAGACTGACCTGGAGCTCACCATATAGCCCCAGATGGCCTCAAACTCATGGTGAACCTCCTGAGTAATGAGATTGCACACATGAACCACCATATCTCATTTGGATCTTGGATTTTTATTTATGTCCCAGAGAGGAATTTCAGGATGAATTATAGGAAGTAAAGATTTTTTCCTTACAAAACAGTAAGAGGCAGCTATTATGCACGTTAGCATTGGGAGAATGGTGAGTAGTGGTGTGCATCAAGTTATTGTAACAGAGCCCACATGTGTAAAAGAAACATTACTAAAACTTAAATTGCACATAATAGGAGATTTCAACACTCCTTTCTTACCAATGGACAGGTCAACCAGACAGATACTTAACAGCGAAATAAGAGAACTAACACATGTATTGAATCGAATGGACTTAACAGACATCTACAGAACATTTCATGGAAACAAAAGAATATACCTTCTTCTCAGCGTCTCATGAAACTTTCTTTAAAATTGATCACGTACTCAGTAATAAAGCAAGCATCTATAGATAAAATATTGTAGTAACCCCCTGTGTCTTATCAGATCACCATGGAGTAAAGTCAGGTTAGAATTTAACAATAATACTACTCCCAGAAGCCTACAAACTCAGGGAAAGTGAACAGTCAACTACTGAACCACCCTTGGGTCAAGGAAGAAATAAAGAAATTAAAGTCATCCTTGAATTCAATGAAAATGAAGTCACAACATATCCAAACATATGGGACACTATGAATGCAGTGCTAAGAGGAAAGTTCATCCATTAAGTGCCCACATAAAGAAAACAGAGAAAACTCACATTAGTGACTTAACAGCACACAGGAATGCTCTAGAAAAAGAAGCAGACTCACCCAGGAGGAATAGAAGATAGGAAATAATCAAATTGATGACTAAATCAACAAAATAGAAACATAGAAAACATCAGTGAAGCAAAGAGCCTTGGACTTTCCACAGGGCAGGGTGCCTTGCCCTCTCTTAGGAATGGAGGTTGTAGGGTGTGTGTGTGGAAGGAGGGGGACGAAGGGAGGTGCTGGAAAATTGGGTTGGTATTTTTTAAAGTAATAAAATACAACAACAACAATAATAAAAAATTTTAAACATCAAAAAAACCCTTACACTGCCTCAATAACAGCTGGAAGTAATTCTAGAAGATGACATCCCCTCTCCTAACAAAGTTTGTCCTCATGGTTATGCACATCATTAAGGGGTTGAATATAGCTGTTATAGGGTTGGGGGGTTGGTGGAACATTATGTAGGCTCAGGGGTATCTTTGAAAAAAAGGGGGGGGGAGAAATTGAATGGGATAATAGACTAGTGTGAGCTTACTCACACTAGTATTAATAGTGAGTAATGGAGTGAATACTTGTGAGATATTATTTACATTGGTATAGATTCTTATATATTGATGCAAACTTAAATTATATTGAATGTGTTCCTATGTTCATCTACAATATTTATATACCTAGGCAAAGTTATTTTGTCATATTGTATGCATGCATGCTTTTATCTTTGCTTAAGATATTTTGTATATTGATACAGTTTTAGGATATATTTATCATACTGCAATATATATTCATTTCTACCTATGATCAAGATACTTATACATTGTTTACATTTTGAGATTATTGTCCTTATTTGTTGTACAATTGTTTAAAGATTGTTTAATATTTTAATATGAAGTCTTAGTCTTTAAGTTATATAGGTATTAGATCAATAGTCATCCATATTTGTCATACTTATAATTAGACTAATCAGGTTCTTTATATACATAGAGATTGCATTCTGCATAGATAGGTAGTCTTCAACCACTTCAAAGAGCTGTAGAATATAGCATTTAAAAAACTTAGGGTTCTGTTGACATGAAGCGTTCCTGGCAGACCCCATCTATTCCTGAGAGAATGTTGAGTACTGAAGACGCTTCACTTGGAGCATTTTTTCTTCTTGGCAAAACTGGCCTTTGGACAAGGAACTGCCCATACATAGACCACTGACAAAATACTTGATGTCTGGACAGGATACAAGTAAAAAGACTGTAAAATCTTGCCAAGACAGGGTAAGATGGTTTTGGAAATTTTCTTGCCTCTGAAAATGGTCTGTCAGTTACGATAGGCCTTTCCTAAAGTTGGTTGCTTCAATGCTGCAAACGTGACCTTGGGTGATTGCCCAGGTAGCCAGTTGTTTCTGTCATTTGTTATATATTTCGGAAGTTGCTTGATTACACTTTCTGCTTACTCAAGTATTATTATTTCCCTTTTCAGATCTTCAATGGGGTTGAAGACTAGACAGTTTTAGTTACTTTCCTCTTGTGACTTGGTCAATTTATTTATATTAAAGACTTAAACTCACTTGAATAGGATAATCATTGGAACATTTATCATATGTTTCTTGCTTGATATTGTTTATAAACACTGGTTGTAATTCTTATTTTTATACCTGATATTTGTTCTTATTGTATAGAACTTTCTTATTTAAACAATAAGGGGATGTGCTTTAAAAATTCCTACCTCCAGTAGCCTTTAAGTTACCCGCCCACTTGGGCGTGTCCTCTTATACTATTTATGCTGATGTAAAGTGCGCTTTCAGCCTTTTTTCTGGCTGGAGGATCAGTTTGCTGCTTCCCATTCCAGCAGAGGATTGTGATCTGTGAGTCTACCCCTAAAGAAATAAACCTCTATTATACTAAAAACAACAAAGAAGATAGGATATATAAGATACTTTGAAACAGCCATAGGAAAGGAATTTCTGAAAAGAGATCCAAGAAATCATTTCAAATAGTAGTGCCCATTGTGCCAGATCATACAGTGCAGGTGGCGTGTGAAGAAAAGTCACTTGACAGTTGTCCTTAGCCGTGGACTCTGTGCTACACTACCACTGTGCAAGACGTGCCCACTGGTGCAAAGTGTCATGTGTGTACAAAAATGACACATGCAACCCATTACTCTGTATGGACTTCCCACAGGGCAGGGCACCCTGACTTCTCTTAGGACTGGAGATGGAAAGGGTGGGAGGAAGGAGTGGGAGGGAAATGGGAGGAGGTGAGGAGGTGAGGAGGTGGAAAATTTTAATACATAAATAAATTAAAAATATTATTTTTATTAATTCCCTAAGAATTTCATGCATTATACTGTGGCCATATTCACTTCACATTTTCTAGTTTCTCACATAAACCCCTTCTCTACTCTCCTATCCTTTCCCACCTGACTTTGAGATTTCGATTCCTTTCATTTTCTTCTTTCCCTGTAGAGTCCAGGTGTCATGCCCCACTATTCTTGGTTGATCTTCCAGGGTTACAACATTGACAAACACTGACTATCCCTGTTCTAACAGCTAACAAATGCTGTGGGATTTCATATAAGGGGAAAGCCCTTGTATGCTGGATTTGTTTCTGGTCTTTATGCAGATCTTATGGATGTTGTCCCAATCACTACAAGTTCATGTGTGCAACTGCCCTGCTGTCGCGAGAAAGTACTGGTTCCTTAATGTTATTCACCTGTACTTGGCTCTCAAAATCTTCCAGTCTGTGAAAATCCCAAGCCTCAATGGAAGAAATGTGGTATAGATGTTCTGTTCATGGTTGAGCACTCCACAGTCTCTTTTTCTCTGTGCATTGACCAGATCTCTGTGTTAACTGCCATCTACTGCAAGGAGAAGCTTCTTTGGTGAAGCTTGAGAGATTAAATGGGTGAGGAATAAGTCATTAAGAACTGTGTTAGTACTATGTCATCTATCAGAATAATTGGGTTCTCCTATAAGACCTGTGACCTATCTAACCAAAGGTAAGCCTTTTTTGTTGTTTGTTTGTTTTGGACTTTGAATTTTGAGAAACTGAGAAAGGGCTTTGCTTTATAGCTCAGGTTGGTCAAACTTGCCACGTATCTTAGGCTGGCCTCTAGTTCTAAATCCTTTCCTACCCTTGGGAGTACAGGCATATACTATCACACCAACTCGAGACTATACTTTATAAATTAACTCTTATATTCCTTATGTGGACTGTATTCTGAACATGGCGAACATAGCTATGATAGGCCTTGCCCTTTGACATTCTCTCAGCCTTAGTAAACTGTTAGATTACATTCCTAAAGCTAGCAGCAAAGGTTTATTCCATTATTTGGTCACTTTCTTCTCCTGAGGAGACTACTAAAGCTCAGTTATCAAAGTATTGAAATCCAGCAATCAAAAGCCCCCGTTTGGTTACCCTAATTTACATGCCCAATCAAAACAAACCAACTCACCTAACAGAGGGTTTCCCTTTTTATCTTTATAAACTGCCATTTACTTATGGCCATGTCTGTCTCCTTTCTATTGAGAGGCCGTGCTTTGTCCCTCTGAACCCTTTCCTGTCCCCCAGTCCCTTCTCCTCTCCCTCTTCCTCTATCTTCTGTCATTGTCCTCTGGGTAAGTAAATCTCCTTGTGCTGGGAACTTGGTGTTGGATGTTTTGTGCCAGGTCTGGTCCTTTAGTCATCACCCCCTAGCTCCATGCTATGTGCTACAGAGAGGGCATGCATTTTTTCTTTTATTGTTTGAACAGGCATTATACTGTACTGTTGAGGAAATACTAATAAGAAGTCTGTGTGTGTTTAAAACTCTGAAGGATTTACCTAATATTTACAAGAACGTTAGGTCACATACGGAGGAGGTTATTAAGAAGGCTAAACATGGCCCAAGATCGGTTGTATCTGGAGGTTGTAATTCTAAATTCTTTACAGCATTGACCTTTGATCTGACAATCAGGCCTTGTAGTCACAGCTTCTTTCTAGGATTTCTTTTTTACAGATGAGACACCACACTGCACATTCTTGTCATTTTGCCTGCAATGCTAATTTTTTTTCTGTCTTGTTTTCCACATTTTTGGCTGATTCAAGCCATAATTTTCTTCAAGTTGCTTCCAAAGATGCATAGGTTCCCTACAATCTCAGTGTCTCTCCAGGGCACTGAAAGCAAGAACTGCTGCTTTGATGGGGTTTTGGTGCTTGCCATCTTCTACTTCATTGTTACAGAGGTCAATAGTTCTTAGAACTGCAGAGCTTTCTGTGGGTGCTCATGATGCTGCTCTTGAAGGGCACTTTAATTGGGTATTAAAAACAGTTTTTGAAGAGTTAGTAATTTTATTTTATGTGTAGGAGTATTTTGCAAACGTGTATGTCTGTGAACCACATACATGCTTGGTGTCTGAGGAAGCTATAAAAGGGCAATGGGTTCCTTGGAACTGTGTAGCTACAGATGGCTGTGAGGCACCATATGGGTGCTGAGAATTGAGCTCTGGTTCTCTGCAAGAACAAGCACTCTTAACTGCTGATTCATCTCTCCATTGCTGCTTGGATCTCAGAACCTTATTTACATGGTCTCTTAGACATCAGATCCCTGGACAGTCTTTCTGCTCATGCTTTAGAACTATATAAGTGAAAGCAGGGAACAGATACTACCTTTCAGATGCTTCAGTTACTTAAATTCATAATTTTAGATGTCTGATTTTTCTCATACAGTGCCTAGAAATTTCATTTTAAATCAAAACAATGCACTGATAGCTCAAGTGAACATGATGTACCAGCAGTTAGTTGTTACCTGGGAAGATTGCAGTCATGAAAATCTACATCAGTGACAGAAATGTAGGCTGTGGTCCCAATTAAGAGGAATCAGAGTATATTTATCAAGTTTTTTCTGAAGGCCCCATTGTAGTTTAGAAGCTATTTTTTTTGGAGGGAGTATAAATACAGAGAGCAAAATCTCCCTATTAAACCTATGAAATTTTGTTTTAGTGGAGAGAAAGATCTTGCATATTATCATAGGCTTGTAGCCACAAGAAACTGTGAATTAATATCCATTTGTGAAATAACAGATTAATAGGTGTACTCAAAATTTAGAAGAATATCTGTGTAGGTAGAAACAAAAAAAGTTTGAACAAGGTTGAGAATTTAATGTGCTAGACCTATAGTCAACATGTAAACAGTGACCACAGGAGGCTCACTGATATTCCTGCTCAGGAAGTTTGAGAAGGCTATTGTGGGACTGAGTCTGTGGTCTCAAAATGTTGGAATTTGGCCTCAGAATCAGAGTTCAAGATTGAGAACAAAGTAGGCATATAAATGCTATGTGTTATGAATTGGCATTGGATTCATGTCCATGCAAATGTTGTGGCTCCATAGACCAATTTCATAGCCTCATGGAAAGTACACCTCTGAGGGTTATTATACTTGTGTGATGGCAAGAAACCACATATTTATGTGGGGATGCTAGCAGTAAGTGAGATGAAGAGTTGGGGTCAAAGTGCAGGGTGGCAGCATGCTAGTTATCTTTTCTTAATGATGTGACTGGATCTCTGACATACACAGCTAAAGGAAGTGGTTTATTCCTGAGACAAGGTTTCTCTATGTGGCCTTGACTGGCTGGAACTCACTTTGTAAACTATGTTGGCTGTGAACTCACAGAGATTTGCCTTCCTCTGCCTCCTGAGTGCTGGTGTCCTGATGTACACCACTATTGCCCAGAGTGGAAGGGTTTATTTTGGCTCATGGTTTCAAATGTTTTAGTCCTTAGACCCATAGTTCTGGACTTGTGGGAAGGCAGCATATTGGGGCAGTAGCAGTATGCAGCAGAGGTGGACAGGGAACAGAGGGGAGTATGCTTGAACTCTGGGCTTTTCCTTTCTTTGTTTCTCCTGCAACTAGGGAAAAGACTTTGTACTTGAGTTTCCTCTCTAAAAACGTCCTCATAGAGATAAGTCCTCATTTATTTCCTAGTCACTTTTCATTCTAAGCAAAGGGACAAGATTAGTTAACATAATAACTTAATAATAATAATAGTTATTAACTGGAGGCAATGAGGAGGAGATGTTCAGAGGTGATGAGAAAGTTAGTGAGGACATGAATAGAAAGTGACTCACAGGAGGTAGGTGGAAACTCAGGAGGTTCACACATCAGCACAAATGCTGTGGTTTAACGATATTTTCAAGGGAGGTGAGAATGCGGAGAGATCAAGGGTCTCTGGGTGGAATGAATTGTTCCTTGAGGATATGTTAATATGGAAAGATGTTCTCTATAAAATGAATACACTAGATATTATTTCCTTCTTTAACCTGTCTAATATGTACTTATTCATTTGTGTGTGTGTGTGTGTGTGTGTGTTAGGACAACCTGTGTGAGTCAGTTCTCTTTTTCTACTATGTGAATTTCAGGACTGAACTCAGGTCCCCAGGCTTGGCAGCAAGCATCTTTACCTCCTGAATTATCTCTTTGCCTCCTTACTGGCTGGTATTGTATGTCAACCTGACACAAGTCAGAGTCATCACAGTTCAGCAAATGCCTCAGTGAGATCTACCTGTAAGCCATTTCTCAATCAATGCGGAGGTCCCAGCTCAATGTGAGTGGTGCCATCCCTGGAGATGGTGGTTCTGGGTTCTATAAGAAAACACACTGAACTGGCCATGGGCAGCAAGCCAGCAAGCAGCTCCCCTCCATAGCCTCTGCATCAGCTCCTGACTCCAGGTTTCAGACCTGTTTGAGTTTCCATTCTCCCTCCTATGATGGGCTGTGATCGGGAAGTGTAAGTCAAATAAACTCTTTCTTCCCAACTTGCTTTTTGGTCATGGTATTTTGTCACAGCAATAGAAACTCTAACTAAGTCAGTCCCTTATTTGTTTTTTACCATATTTTTTTCTGTTAATGTCTGTTCATATTAGATTATTTAGAATGAAATTTCTTTGAAAAAATACTTTGTGTGTGTGTTTTCGAGACAAGGTCTCACTATGTAACTTTGGCCAGCCTAGAACTTTATTTTTTTCATATTTTTATTAATAAATTTTATTTTTCATTTTATATACCAATCCCAGTTCCCCCTCCCTCTTCCCATCCCCCACCCACTCCTCAGAGAGGAATCTTGGAGAGTCAATAAGGTCTGACATGCCTACTTGAGGCAGGACCAAGTCCCCACTCCCTTCACCTTTGTATCAAGCCTAAGAAAGATATCCACCATAGCGAATGGGCTCCAAAAGGCCAGGTCATACACCCAGGATAGGTCCTGCTACCACTGCCAGTCAAACAGATCAAGCTACATAACTGTCACCCACATTCAGAGGGCTTAGTTCAGCCTCATGCAGGTTCCTCATCTGTCAGTCCACAGTCCGTGAGCTCCCACTAACTCAAGTCAGCTCTCTATGTTGGTTCCCTATAAGGCTCTTGTTCACCCTTGCTTATATGGTCCCTCCTCCCTCTCTTCAACCGAACTCCAGGGACCCAGCTCAGTGCTTGGCTGTGGGTCACTGCATCTGTTTCTGTCAGTAATTGGATGCAGGTTCTATGATGACATTTAGGGTAGTCACTGATGTGATTAAAAGGGAAGACCCTTTCAGACACCCTCTCCACTATTGCTAGTGGATTTCTGAGAATTTCTCTGATGCCGGGTTTCTCCCTAACCCCATAATGTCTCCCTCTATCATGATATATTTTTCATTGCTCTCTTCCTCTGTCCCTCCCCCAACTTGGTCTTTTTGATACCTCATGTTTCCACACACATCCCCTTCCTTCTATTCCTGTCTCAGTTTACCCAGGAGATCTTAACTACTTAGGGCCCCCTTTCCACCTAGCTTCTCTGGTATTGTGGACTGTAGGTTGGTTATCCTTTGCTTTACATCTAATATCAACTTATGAGTGAATACATACTGTGTTTGTCTTTCTGCTTCTGGGTTACCTCACTCAGGATGTTTTTTTTCTAGTTCCATCCATTTGCCTGCAAATTTCAAGATGTCATTGTTTTTTGACTGCTGAGTGGTACTTCATTGTGAAAATGGACCATATTTTCTTTATTATTCTTTGGTTGATGGGCATCTACCTTGTTTCCAGGTTCTGACTATTACAAATATGCTGCTAGGAACATAGTCGAGCAAATGTCCTTATGGTATGCGTGTGCATCCTTTGGGTCTTGAGGTAGATTGGTTCCCAATTTTCTGAGAAGCTGCCATGTAACACCCGGTTTTGGTGTTACACCCTCGGTACAGTTCGCGCACAGCTGTACCGAATGCGAGTCCGGGCAAGGGCCTGGAGATTGAACACAAGACACAGAGACCAGGGTCATTCGATAGGAGATCAAGCGAATCTCAGAAGAAGATCAGACTTGGGGAAGCCTTTTTCTACCTAACTGCAGCACAAAGATCTCTCCGCCCAGGGAGGTGGGAAATTACCATATTAACAATGGAGAAGATTGCCTGAAGCTAATCACCAGGTGGGGCAGGGATAGCACGGAAACACACAGGAAGCTTAGTTAACTGATAATAAACTGTCCCCGCCAATGCACCCCAGGAATAAGGGAGACCAGGGGCCCACACTGCCAGATAGATTTCCAAAGTGGCTATAGAAGTTTGCACTCCCACCAGCAATGGAGGAGTGTTGCCCTTACTCCACATCCTCTCCAGCATAAGCTGACATCATGTTTTTTATTTTAGCAATTCTGATAGGCGTAAAATGGTATTTCAGAATCATTTTGACTTGCATTTACCCGATTAACCTGGTATTTTCTATATAGACCTGACTGACCTCAAACTCACAAAGACCACCCTGTCTTTGTGGAGATTGAAAGTGTGTGTCACCATGCCCTGAAGTTGGATGCTGCTTATTCATTCCTGGCTGCACAGACCTGGAATGGTTACCAGAAATTATATTAATCAAAACACTGATTTATCTATTAGCTTATGGCTATTTCTATCTCACTCTTAGATCTTAAATAAACCCATCTCTATTAATCTCTGCATCACCACGAGGTTGTAGCCTACCAACAAAGTTTTGGCTGGTGGCCAGCATCTTTCTCCTCTGGTGGGTATATGGTGTCTCACTGACTCCGCCTTCTTTCTCTCAGAATTCAGTTCAGTTTTTCCTGCCTAACTCTGCTCTGCCCTGTCATAGGCCAAAGCAGCTTCTTTATTAACCAATGGTATACAGAGTAGAATACCACATTAATGCCCAGCAAACATTTGTTTCTTTGAGATAGAGTTTTCCTATGTAGTCCACAGCAACCTTGAACTTGAGATCCTCTTACCCTAGCTTCTGGTATGCCAGGATTAAAGGTATGTACTACTGCAGCCATCCGTCAGGATTACAGGTATGTGCCCCTACAGTAAGCTGCCAGGGTTACAGATGTGTACCACTATAATCAGCTGCCAGGGTTACAGGTGTGTACCACTGCAGCCAGCTGCCGGGATCACAGGTGTGTACCACTGCAGCCAGTTAGAGACCATGCTTTATGTTACTGCATTCTACTAGAAGTTGCTTGTGTGCTCCTGCAATTCAATTTTAAACAAATTTTTACATTCATTCTGAATTTAAATGTTTATTGATTAAGATGCTACTCATTGCTTTAAAAAAAATTCTTGCTGGGTGGTGGTAGCACATGCCTTTAATTCCAGCACTCGGGAGGCAGAGGCAGGCAGATCTCTGTGAGTTCGAGACCAGCCTGGTCTACAAGAGCTAGTTCCAGGACAGGCTCCAAAACCACAGAGAAACCCTGTCTCGAAAAACCAAAAAAAAAGTTTCCTTTCATGAAATTATAAAAAAAAAACGATGAAAATTATCCTCCCTTCTTCTGACAGGTAACCTTAAAATATGTCTTCTTGCTCAGTGTTTACAATTTCTGTCTTAGAATGGGTCAAACTCCAGAACTTCAGAGAAGTCTGCAATTATAAGTAATCATTGTGTCTTCTACTGTAATTACTACACCACTGTAGAGTTCCTGTCTGCTGCTTCACCATCCCTCCTGACACCGACAGGATGGAAGAAGTTGGTACAAGCTCCCAGAAAAAAGCAGATAGATTCTTGAAAGTGTTTAATTATCTGGCCCAGAATGGCTGACACAAGAACTCAGTGTGCTCAGAATGTCAGTATTTATGTCAGACATTGTTCCTTCTCTAAGAAACCTGGCTTAATTCACTCTTCCCTCACTGTGACCTCCATTCTGATGACCTGTTTCCTCAAGATCTAAAAAATTTTGATGCATTACTGGATAAACATGTTTCCTTTACCAACACCCCGAGATTATTTGAAACATGGTATTTTAATTTAATTTTTGAAAACTCTGTACATTTTTTAAAAAAATCAAGTTTGCTCTTTAACAGCTTCATATTGTAAATAAGGCATTCCCATTGCTCTTGCCCTCACTCTCTTATCTCTCTCTCCCTTGCTCCCCAGATCTGGTCTACTTGTCCCCTTCCCACATTCATTCCTTTTGTTTTGTTTGTGTCTCTCTGGGTTTGCCCAGGGGCTGCTATGTGGGCATGGTTGGAACTGTCTACTGCAGCCTGGTATGCCTGCCTGTGGGTGTACAACCGGAGATGGTGCATTGCCAAGGAGCGGTTTCTTGACCAGAATTTCTATGGATAAAGTCTGGGCAGCAAGGTGTCTGGCCTGGTTCAGTACTTGGGAGAAAAACCCACACAGATTTGTTTAATAGTCTATGTTTTTTTTTTAGGCTTGGCAAATAATTATTTTTCTTTTTCTTCTTACATTTTCATCTATTCTCTAAGCTCAAAATTTCAACATTCAGAAGATACTCAAATTTGTGTCTTCAGTTCAGTTATTTTCTGAATCCAATTACATGCTTAAAGATTTTAGTTACAATACTGTATTTTGTTCTCTATCCATCTCAACCTAATTTTCCTATATACATCTCTTTATAAGACTAGTCATCAGCCGGGCGGTGGTGGCGCACGCCTTTAATCCCAGCACTTGGGAGGCAGAGGCAGGCGGATCTCTGTGAGTTCGAGACCAGCCTGGTCTACAGAGCTAGTTCCAGGACAGGCTCCAAAGCCACAGAGAAACCCTGTCTCGAAAAACCAAAAAAAAAAAAAAAAAAAGACTAGTCATCACACACACACACACACACACACACACACACACACGCACGCACGCGCGCGCACGCGCACACACACCATAATCAATCACCCTTGGTTCTTTACCTACACCTCATCTCTTCTAATTCATTAGCAGTTTATACATTCTGATAGATTGCTAGAGGTTGTTCATTTCTACCCCACCTGCTTCCCTGGTCTCTCCTGTGAACTGTGTTCTAAATTGGAGTTCCTGTACCATTCTTGCTCTCCTGTCTTTCATAACTGTAACCTGTAGCCTTACTTCTATGCTGGGGTCTCCTGTCAAACCTGCAGAGCTCCATTGCTTCAGTTTATAGAGACTCTTAACTAATAGATTTGTGGTTTGGTCTGCCAACTAATTTAAATAATTTTCCCAAATTTGAGAATCACTACCTTATTAGGACAAGACTTTAGTAAATTACTTCCCTTCTTATTTTTCCATGCTCCAATTGACGATAGATGCTGATTTTAACATCCTTGCTCATGTTGTGAGTTCTCTTGGCAGCAAGGCTTTGTTGATGCTTCTGGCCCATGATGCTCTTCCAGCCCTTCATCCATTCGGTTGTGTCCTTTTTGTGGGCTAAGCTTTCTTCTTCCCTTTACAAGTACACAATTCCACAATGGGTCCTGCAAGAGTTTAGGCTCATGTTGCTTTCAGTTATTTTTGAAAATTTCTATTTATTTTTGCAAAGCTACTTCACCTCCTCTTTTAGTAATGAGATGCAAGAGTGGGGACCCCATTTGACTCTTATCCAACTCCCCCCTGTGGGTTTGAGAGCATTCCATCAGCATTCTGCAGCAATTCTTGCTTGCTTTTTATCGTGTGGGTGGATCTATCAGAAGCTGAGAACTACAGACACAGACATGTGAACCTGCTGCAGGTTCTAGAAGAGAATCATCTCTAGTAGGAAAGAGAAAGAAACTTTTTTTTTTTTAAAAAAGGAAATGTTGCATAGTATGTGGAAGCTAAAATGTTGCTCTCACAGAAGTAAAGAATAGAATAATGGTTATTATAGCCCGGGAACAGGCTATATGGGAGGAATAGAGGGGGACTGGTTAGCAGGTTTAGGAATAAATTTAGATGGAAGAAACGATGTCCACCTGTTATGTAGAATGGTAGGGTAATAATGTCTTACAAAGTCTTAAAGTTTCTAGCTGTGAATAGATACCATGGCCACAGCAACTCTTATGAAGGAAAACATTGAATTGGGGTGCTTTACAGTTTCAGATGTTTAGTTCATTATCATCAAGTGCAATATGGTGGCATGCAGGCAGATATGGTGCTGCAGAAGTAGCTGAGAGTTCTAAACCTTGACCTTCAGGCAACGGGAAGTGGTTTTACTGTCACACTGTGTGAAGTTTGAGAAAAGAAGACCTGAAAGCCTACTCCCACTATGACATACTTCCTCCAACAAGGCTATACCTACTCCAACAATAATTCTAATAATACTACTCCCTTGGAGCTAATGGGGCAATTACATTAAAACTGCCACAATAATTGCTGTTAGGACTTTGAATGTGCACAACACAAATAAATGATATGTCTGAGATATTAGGTATGTCACTTATTGTAATCTAATAATTACATATTCTGCACATATATTGAAATGTCACATGGTAGCACATAAAATGTACAATTACTTTCATCAATTAGTAAATATGTAACTTGAGAAAGGAGTACACGGAAATGAATGTTTCAGACTTGTCTAAGAAAAACAACAGCAAAAAAGATAGCCAGGTATGGTAGTACACATTTATATTCCTAGCACATGGGAGATCAGAGGCTCATTAATTAAAGGTCATTCCGGGCTACACAGCACATTGCTACACATAGTGTAGGCAACGCATAGGGAGACCTTGTTGCATGAAAAGATAGAGGAGGGAGAGACATTTTCTTTCTACTACTGTGATAACTCTAATGAAATGCATTGGTGTATAAAAAAGACATAGAAGAAGGACTAGTTGGTTAGGTGAAGGGGAAGTGGAGGGCAAGAGGGTGATGTTGAATATGACCAAAATATATTATGTACATGTATGAAAATATATGATTAATAAAAGACAATAAGACAAAAAGAGGATTCTTGAGATGCAGAGCACATTATATTTAATCTCCACAACAACTCATTAAATTTTCTATGTTTATTCCAGTTTATTAATGGAAAAATGAACTCCCAAGAGATTAATATACTACTGTCCACATGAGAATACTATGCTAAATGTAGAAAATATTCGCTTGTAAAAAATCAATTTTTGTAGTATCCTTACCATATTAATCTCTGCTCAAGGATACATTCATTATAAACACTGCACTTCTGTAGGCAGAAACCTTAAGAATGTACATAATCATTTATTAGTACTGGTGGTGAGTAGGACACACACTGTTATAAAATGTAGGTGGTGGTGGCACCTGGCAGAGTTATTAACTGTTTTTGCATGTTGTTGGATCTGATAGGCTAATGTTAGTAAGAACTTCTTAATACTTACTGTAAATAGGAATCCCATCCTTAATTACAGCCTATTATTGAAATTTTGGTATGATTTTTTTTTAAAAAAATTATTATTATTATTTTTTTTATGTGAGTGGGTGTTTTGCGTTCATGTAAGTCTGTGCATTTCATGTGTGCAATGCCCACAAAAACCAGACTAGGGAAGAGAATACTCTGGAACTTGAATTTTAGACTGTTGTGAGCGGCCATGTGATGCTGGGAATAGAAAGCGGATCCTCAAGAAGAACAAGCAGTGCAGTTTGTTATTTAAGAGGACTTGGAGGGAATCTAGAAATAATGTATTTCCAGCAAGCTCCCAAGCATAGTCTCAAGTTCATCCTGCATAGCAAGAGGCCAAACTACCAGAGATGTAAATTTTCTTTCTTAAAAAAAGGTTTGTTTTCCCTTTAATTACGGGTATGTGTGAGGATGGGGTTTGAACGTGAGTGCTGGTACCCATGGAGTCTAGAACAGGGCATTGGAGTTGCAGGCAGTTGTGTCCTGCCAGATGTGTGGCCTGGGAACTGAAATTTGGTCTTCAAGAACAGCAGGTGCCCTTCATCATTGAGCCATCTCTAATATAAACTGCTGTCATTTGTAACAGGACACCACACAAAAGAAAATTCATTCATACACACAAGAAAAAAAAATCTGCATCAGAGTTCACATGGTTCCTTCAAAAGTTAGGTGCTCTCTGGACTGACAAGATGGGAATAGAATAAAGGAAGTTTTAATTCTCCTAAAAAGCCGATGAGGAATGCATCCTTACACAGGAATATCTTGAACCCTGTCTGTAGGGGCCAGAAGGGATGAGTGGGGTGGAGGATCTATGTATAGCACAAAGGGTGAAAAGGAGAACTCTATATTGTGAAATATGTTCTCAAAATTCTAGCACAATGCACAAAAGCCAGAAAAAAATGCCTTGCTACTCCACAGTAGAAACATCCTTGGTGAACATTTAATTTTTTATTGTGAAAAACATGCTTACTTCTTTTTAATATTAAAGTAGTCACCTTTGATATCATTAAATCTGTATCATAATTTTAATAAAAAAGACTTATTATTTTATTAGCATTTACATGAATGCACCACATGGTCAGTTTAGAAAGAGAAATCCGGTCCATCAGGCAGAAAGTCCAGTGCAGAAGATCCAGTAACTCCCCTGCCACCGAATGTAGGGCTCTTTGGAGGAGCTGATGTCTACAGAACATAAAGAAATTTACATTTATTTGTTTTTACTTCATGTTTCAGAGACAGGGTCTCACAATGCAGCTTCGAGGCTTAAACCCTTTGTATGGCCTTGTCTGCTCTCAAGCTCATTGTCCTTTTGCCTCTACATGCTGCGTGCTGCATTTAAAGATGCCGTCCCATGTCTGACTGAAGCAACTTCAAAATGTTTGTAATTAGTTTGAGAGTTTTCCACAATGTGTTTTGATTGTATTCCCTCAAAGCTTTCTTAGATCTACCCCACTTCCTTACTTACTCAAGTTAGTGACTAGTGTGTCACTTTTAAAAAATGTGTCTTGGATGTGTGGCCTTCCACTGGAGCATGGTGGATGCCCTACTTTGTTAGAGAAAATTGCCTAGCAGCTAATAATTGCAAGCATTGTCTCAGCTAGGGGTAGGATGTATGTCTACCTCCGTCCCCGTGCTGGAATTTGGTCTGGATTGGGCTTGTACAGGTGATAGTAGCACTTCGACCAAGGGTGGGATGTGTGGCCAGTTCCCTTCCCACGCTGGAATTTGGTCTGGATTGGGCTTGCATAGGGATTGTGAAGGTGAACATTTAATTTTAAAATATTGAATTTGCTTTTCTCTATTAAATGGAGGGAAAGAGTTTTATTTTTCTCTTTTAAGCTGTTTTCTTAAGGAAAACAGTTTCCTCTACTGGCCCATATATAAACTAACTCTAGACCTGAGAAGAATTTAGCGGAGAAGTGAAACTTCCTACTCTCCTTTCACCAAATATGTATGAGAAAAATATCTTCAGTGACAGCAGGTACACAATAGATAATAATGGTGAGGAATCAAACCTTTGGAATAGTTTTACATTATGAAAGGCTACCCTCTACTCCCACAAGATCTGCCTGTCTTCTCTGGCTTGCTCTGGACTTCTTGGTTTAGGTGGTCTTACTGTTCCAGTCTTCTGTAGAGCTGGGTGGGCATGCAATATAAGCATCTTACCACCATGCTTACCAAAGGTCATAGTCTTAAAACCAGTAACATTTTTCTCTACCTGGGTCCAGGTAACCCTTTGATTTGTTGAGCAATGTTAACATGAAACACTCGTGGTTGGAGAAGGCAGTGTACTATGCTGATTTAATTCTGGTAAAATGCAAAGAGAATTTCTCTCTCTCTCTCTCTCTCTCTCTTTCTCTCTCTCTGTGTAGAATTTAGTGCAACTTTAAAAACTGTTTTGGGTTTGTGAGCAAAAGAAAAAAATTCACTTAGAAGGAGTCCAAGGAAGGAGTTCTGAGTGTTCTAGAGGCTCTTCAGGATTGATAAAAATATATTTAATTTTTTGTGTTTAAATATAAGATAACAGCCTCAGAGGAGAAAATTATGGGTTCTTACTGGGTCTGAGATGGTCTGACTGCTGATAGTCACCTGATGGAAGTTCTTGACTTTTGATTCTCTTATTCAAACACCTTTGAGAAGTGTCTCATGCAAGTGGAACTGAAAATAAATGTGGGTCAGACCATCAGGGAAGTGGAGAACATTCACTGAAATGTGTTTATTGTCTTTATGTTGGAATTTTGTGTTTTTAAAAATTTATCTCATCCACTTTATTTGTGCTACCCATTTACTTCTGGGTAAGGGACTGGAAGGTGGTTGGACTACAAGGCATCACAACCTTAAAGAAAACTAATGCTTCCTCCTCTAGAAGCCATTAACTGTGATAGACCCTGAGTTAGGGTTGAGTCTTGTGAATACCTTACCCCTACATATTAGAATGCTGAGGTTTGACTGTGCAGGTCTCATAGCAGGTACACAAAGTTTCTGTGAACTTGTGAGTGCAGGGGCCCTGCCATGTCTAGGAGACATTGTTTCTATCTGTCCCAGCTCTGACAATCGTAACACTTCATCTTTATCAATGTTCCCTGAACCTTGGGGAGTGAGTGTAATACGGATGTTTAATTTGTGATTGAGCACAACACAGTCATGTATTCTCCATGCTTTGACCAGTTGTGTGCTTCTGAGTTAACTGATGTCCAATGCATACAGATACTCTTCTGATGAGATCTGAGAATTGTACCAATTTATAGGTAGAAAGGAAAAATTGGAAAAACAGTTTGATGCTATGTCCATTTAACAAAATAATAATACGAAGTTATTCTCCGGGGCCCGTAAAGGTCTGCAGCTTTTTTCCCTGTGCTAAAATTGAACCCAGGACCTTGAGTATACTGGGCAAACACTCTATTCTTTAACTATATTCCTCATTCAGAGGGCTCTGGGCTGAACAGCTACTGACTCTTTTGGTATAGGAGGTTCTTCTGTTTATGTGTTGCTTTCATTGGTTGAATAAAGACTGCCTTGGCCTTTTGATAGGGCAGCACTTAGATAGGTGGAGTAGACAGAACTGAATGCTAAGAACAGACAGGCAGACGCCATGAATCTCCTCCCTGAGACAGACATAGGTAGAATCTTGCCGATAAGCCACAGTCACGTGATGATACACAGATTTAATAGAAATGGGTTAATCAAGCTGTGAGAGTTAGCCAATAAAGAGGCTAGAGCTAATGGGCCAGGCAGTGATTTAATTAATATAATTTCTTTGTGATTATTTCGGGTGTAAGCTAGTTGGGTAGCTGGGACCAAAAGCAGGCCCTTTCTCCATAGACTCTTTGATATCAGAATATTGCTGGATAGATTCTTCTTTGATTAATTCTGATCATTTATTTATCCTGGTTGTCTCAGACTCAAAAATAATGTGTTGATTTGTTTAAACTTTACCTGTCCTACAGTTTGTTTTTTTCATATTTTTTGTTTTGTTTTTATTGATTTTATTGAACTACACATTTTTCTCTGTTCCCCTCTCTTTTTCTCCCTTCCCATTCCCTTCCCTTCAACCTTCTACCATGGTCCCCATGCTCCCAATTTACTCAGGAAATCTTGTCCTTTTCTACTTCCATGTAGATTAGATTTATGTATGTCTCTCTCAGGGTCCTCATTGTTGTCTAGGTTCTCTGGGATTATGAATTGTAGGCTGGTTTTCTTTGCTTTATGTCTAAAAACCACTTATGACTGAGTACATATGATATTTGTCTTTCTGGGTCTGGGTTATCTCACTCAATATGATGGTTTCTAGATCCATACAAAAATTTCAAGATGTCATTATTTTTCTCTGCTGTGTAGTACTCTACTGTGTAAATGTACCACATTTTCCTTATCCATTATTCAGTCAAAGGACATTTAGGTTGTTTCCAGGTTTTGGCTGTGACAAACAACGCTGTTATGAACATAGTTGAGCAAATGTCCTTGTGGTAAAGTTGAGCATCCTTTGGGTATATACCCAAAGTGGCATTGCTTGGTCTTGAGGAAGGTTGTTTCCTAATTTTTTGAGAAATCACCATACAGATATCCAAAGGGGTTGTGCCAGCTTTCACTCCCACCAGCAATGGAGGAGTGTTCCCTTTTCCCCACAACCTCTCCAGCATAAGATGTTGTCAGCGTTTCTGATCTTGGTCATTTTTATAAGTGTAAGATGGAATCTCAGAGTTGTTTTGATTTGCATTTCTCTGATGACCAAGTGTCTTTTAGCCATTTTAGATTCCTATGTTGAGAGTTCTCTGTTTAGGTCTATACTCCATTTTTTTATTGGGTTATTTTTTTCTCTTGATGACCAAGTTCTTCAGTTCTTTGTATATTTTGGAGATCAGACATTGGTCTGATGTGGAGTTGGTAAAGAACTTTCCCATTCTGTAGGCTGCTGTTTGGCTTTTTGACAGTGTCCTTTGCTTTACAGAAGTTTTTCAGTTTCAGGAGGTCCTAGTTATCAATTGTTTCTCTCAGTGTCTGTGCTACTGGAGTTATATTTAGTAAATGATCTCCTGTGCCAATGTGTTCAAGTGTACTTCACACTTTCTTTTCTGTGAGGTTCAGTGTGGCTGGCGTTATATTGAGGTTTTCCATCCATTTGGACTTGAGTTTTGTGAATGGCAATAGATATGGATCTATTTTTATTTTTCTACATGTTGGTTTCCAGTTATGGCAGCACCACTTGTTAAATATGCTTTCTTTTTTCCATTTGATATTTTATGTTTCTTTGTCAAAAATCAGGTGTCTGTGGGTGTGTGGATTAATATCTGGGACTTTGATTTGGTACCATTGGTCCTCCTGTCTGTTTAGTTATGCCAATACTAGGCTGTTTTCAGAACTGTAGCTTTGTAGTAGAGTTTGAAGTCAGTGATTGTGATGCCTCTAGAAGTTCTTTGATTGTACAGGATTGTTTTGGCTATCCTGGGTTCTAGAGCCAGGTTTCTTGTTTACCCCCATAATGGCTCAAGAGATCTCTTTCCTTGCTCTCATCTCTCTCCTTTCTCTATCTCAACTATCCCATTCCTTCAAGATCTCCTCAACCCACCCCTTCTCCCTTCCTCTTTCACTTCTACCCTTCCTTCTTTCTCCTCCTCCTCCCATGCTTTCAATTTGTCAGGTGATCCTGGCTGTTTTAAATTTCCAGGTGGGTCTATGTGTTTTTTTGGGTTCACTTTATTACTTAGTTTCTCTAGGATCATGGCTAAATATTCTTTGTTTATAGCTAGAATTAACTCATGAGTGAGTATACACCATATTCATCTTTTTGGGACTGGGTTACATCACTCAGGATAGTGTTTTCTAATTTCATCCATTTGCATGCAAAATTAAAGATGTCATTGTTTTTTTCCCCCCACTGAGTAATATATGGAAATATGCCACACTTTCTTTACTCATTCTTCAGTTGAGGGGCATCTAGGTTGTTTCCAGGTTCTGGTTATTACAAATAATGCTGCTATGCACATAGTTGAACAAATGCTTTTGAAGTATGATTGGGCGTCTTTTGGGTATATGCCCAAGAGTGATATGGCTGGATCCTGAGGTAAGTTACCCAATTTTCTGAGAAACAGTCATACTGATTTCCAAAGTGGTTGTAAAAGTTTTCATTCTCAGCATCAATGGATGAGTATTCCCCTTACTCCACATCCTTCCCAGCATATGCTATCATTAGTGTTTTTCATCTTAGCCATTCTGACAGGTAAAAGATGGTATCTCAGAGTTGTTTTGATCTGCATTTCCCTGAGAACTAAAGAATTTGAACATTTCCTTAAGTATCTTTTGGCCATTTGAAATTCTTCAGTTGAAATTTTTTTTTTTTTTAGTTCAGAATTTGTATTGGGCTATTTAGAATTTTAATGTCTAATATCTTGAGTTCTTTATATATTTTGGAGATCAGTCCTTTGTCTGATGTGGGGATGAAGATCTTTTCCCATTGAGTAGGCTGCCTTTTTGTCTTATTGACTGTGTTCTTTGCTTTACAGAAGCTTCTCAGTTTCAGGAGGTCCAATTTATTGATTGTTGCTCTCAGTGTCTGTGCTACTCAGGTTATATTTAGGAAGTGGTATCCTGTGCCCATGCATTGAAGACTATTTCCCACTTTCTTTTCTATCAGGTTCAGTGTAGTAAGATTTATATTGAGATCTTTAATCCATTTGGATTTGAGTTTTGTGCATGGTGAAAGATATGAATCTATTTTCGTTCTTCTACATGTTAGCATTCAGTTATGCCAGCACTATTATATGAAGATGCTTTCTTTTTTCATTGTATAATTTTAGCTTCTTTGTCAAAAATCAGGTGTTCATAGGTAGTCCACATAGGTATGTGGATTAATATCTGGGTATTCAATTTGATTCCATTGTTCAACACCTCTGCTTTTATGCCAACCAAAAGCTGTTTTCATTACTGTAGCTCTGTAACAAAGCTTGATGTAAGGGATGGTAATGCCCCTGGAAGTTCCTTTATTGTACAGGTTTGTTTTGGCTATCCTGGGTTCTTTTTTTTCCATATGAATTTGATTATTTTGCTCTCAAGGCCTGTGAAGAATTTTGTTGGGATTTTGATGGGGATTGTATGGATTGTTTTTGGTAAGATTGCCATATTTACTATGTTGGTGTTTCCCATCCAAGAGTATGGGTGATCTTTCCATTTTCTTGTATCTTCTTCAATTTATTTCTTCATGACTAAAGTTCTTGTCAAATAGGTCATTCACTTCTTTGGTTAGTGTTACCCCAAGATATTTTATAATATTTGTGGCTATTGTGAAAGGTGATGTTTTTTTTTTCTCTCCTTCTCAGCTTTTTTATCCTTTGTGTATTGAGGGCTACTGATTCTTTTGGAGTTGATCTTGTATTTTGCCACATCACTGAAGGTATTTATCAGCTGTAGGTGTTTTCTGGTAGAGTCATTTATGTATACTATCTTATCATCTGCAAGTTATGAATGTTTGACTTCTTCCTTTCCAATTTGGATTCTCTTGATCTCCTTTTGTTGTCTTATTGCTACTGCTAAAACTTCAAAAACTGTGTTGAAGAGATATGGAGAAAGTGGACAGCATTATCTTGTTCCTGATTTTAGTGGAGTCACTTTGAGTTTCTCTCCATTTAATTTGATGTTAGCTGTTGGCTTGCTGTATATTGCTTCCATTATATTTAGATATGATCATTATATCCCTAATCTCTCAAGACTTTTATCATGAAGGGGTGTTGAATTTTGTCAAATGCTTTTTCAGCATCTAATGAAATGATCATATGGTTTTTTTCTTTCAGTTTATTTATATAATGAATTACATTGACAGATTTTATTTCCTTGTGGTTTATAGTGTAGGGTTAAGCCAGCCCCTAAGGGGGCGGGCTTGCCTCAGGCAAATGTTTACTTATAAATCGGGAGCACGGGAGCGCCCCTTCCTGCTTTCTGTTCTCTGCAGGAACCATGGTACTGTAAGTTTATTTCTTCATTAAAGCTGTATATATTCTTTACAATCTGCCTGCATTCATTTACACTGCTACATTTTTGGCGCCCAGTGAGGCTTTTTGGATACCCACCCTGAATCGGAGGCTCTTAGGGGTAACCGTTGGGAGCCAGTGGCACCCCTGCTCCGGAGGTCTCTCTCTTCGCGCAGATTGTATTCTCTCAGCACTGCTCCTAGAAGCAGCTGAGATTCTGAGTCACTAGAAATCTACAGTGGTTCAATTTTTCCTGGTGCCTGCTAGAAAGTCGGCAAACAGGACGGGAGACTTAGCCCCGGCAGTTTGGATTCGGCCCCACACCAGGAGTCTGTGCGCCCTGCCCTGCCCGGCAGTGGTACAAGCGCCTCTGTGATCAGTACACAGTGCTGCTCTCTTCCCCTCCCACCTCCACCCACTGCTCAGGAAGGCGGTGGGGAGGCACTGCAGTCCCCACAAGCCAGCTCCGGGCGTGTGTCCCTTTGACTTGTTTACTTTGGCGGCTTTCTCTCTGTTCCCCTTCTGCCCCAATTGCTATTTATCAGCCTGGTGTCTGCTCCACTTTTGTTTTTGAGTCAATTGTTTCAGACTTAGGCCACGTGGACTCAAGTGGACTCTTTCGCCACTGGTCATTGGAGGTAAAAAAATTTTTTTTTCTTTTATAAATAAAATGTCTGAAAATGTTACTATTCAAGACTTTAACAGCCTTTTTGAGTGTACCATGTGGGAGATTTTATAAGAGGTGTCTATCACCCACATCTATGGATATTTCTGGGATTCGTAGTTTTCCTTGGCACTATATGGTTTGATAATAGAAATATGATAAAGTCTTTAAGAGACTAATCCAGGATTCTTAAGGCAGAGGTTGAACATTTAAAAACTACTGAGAATGACAACAATCTTCTCAAGAATCAGTTTGAAGTTCTCCAGGAAGAGAACAGATTTTTGTTTAACATGACTCAGTTAACTGAGCAAAATTTAGAAAAGATACAGGTTGATGTTAAGGAGAAATTCCTTACTATGGAAGAAGGAACAGCTGATTTGGATCGTAAGCTTCAGCAGTCCCTTTCTGTAGGAACTGAAACATTAATTGAGAGAATCAAAACTGCTGAATGTGACAATTGAATTTTATCTAAAGCTTATGACAGATTGGCGGAAAGATTGTCAATACAAGAAGGCACGGTTTATGCCATAAAAATTATGTCCAAAGATGAGAAGTTATCTCTAATGGACAAACTTCATACTTTAGAATCCTCAATTATGCTTTGGAACATAATTCTGGACAGGAAATTCAGACATTGCAGAAGGCAATGGTGAATAGAATTGAAAAGATTGAGGAATTTCTAAATTCTGATGAAGAAGAGCAAAGAAAGGTATAGATTTAATACCAGCACTTGGGAGGCAGAGGTAGGCGGATCTCTGTGAGTTCGAGACCAGCCTGGTCTACAAGAGCTAGTTCCAGGACAGGCTCCAAAACCACAGAGAGAGAGAGAAAAAAAAAAGAATAAAAAAGAAGAGCAAAGGGTAGAAAGGCAAATTTTAACTACATCTAAATCCCTCCGGGACAATTTCCACAAAGCTCTACCTACAGCTCTACCTGCCTTTCCAGTAATAACAACAGAGAAGGTGATTGGTTCCAGAAACCCTAGGGTCATCAAGGAAGATACATGGGAGCCTGTCCGTATGAATGATCTCAAAGAAATTAAACAGGCTGTTATGACTTTTGGGATGCACGCCTCTTTTGTTAAAGAAATGTTAAAATCTTGGGCCACACCAAGCAGAGCAATGCCCTCGGACTGGCTTCAGCTGAGCTCTGCGGTCCTTGAGAGTGGACTGCAATTGAAATGGAAATGCTTATTCAGGCAAGAGGCTAGACTTTTAGAACAGCAGGAAAAGGCAAAGGGAATTGACATTTCCCTAGATAAAATTCTAGGTGAAGGGCTCTTTTCCGACCCTCAGGAACAAGCTAATTTGGATGAAAACACACTCTCCATGTGTACTACAGCAGCCTTAAGGGCTTGGGACAGGGTACAAGACCCAGGACAGAGGATGGAATCATTTGTCACAATTAAACAAGGTCAGAGAGAACCCTTTAGTGACTTTTTACAAAGACTAACTAAGGCTGTACAAATAGGGATATCTGACCCAGAAGCAAGACATATAATGATTGAGTCTTTGGCTTATGAAAATGCAAATGTGGAATGCACAAAGATTTTGGGGCCTTTAAAGTTCAGATCAGCGTCCTTGGAAGAATGGGTCTTGCATACACTGAATGTTGATACATTTGACTATGGCACTGAAGCATGGGTAGAAGAAGCAATTTCCAATGGTAAAAGGAGACACCAGAATACCAAATGTTTTTATTGTGGCAAAATGGGTCACATGAAAAGGAATTGTAAACAATGGATTTACAGAAATAATAATAATGCATCTTCTAGAAATAACAGAAATAGGAGGACTCAGCCTTCAGGTTTACGTAGAAGATGTGGAAAAGGCAGACACTGGACGAATGAATACAGATCTACAAGAGATAGACAAGGCAACCTGATACAGATGGGAAACGTGAGAGGGGGGGCCTCACAGGCCCCCATGGCAAACATGGTTCAGTCATTTCCAGTTACTGCAGAGAACGTGCCTCATCAGGACAATTAGGAAGCCCCATGCCCACTGTTACAATCAATAATGATCAGAAAGATGAGGTGTGTTTTGGCAAACATCTGATCCCATACGGGTCTGCCAGTTCCTCTAGCACAAGGTAATGCAGAAATTGATCAATTATTGATTGGTAGTATGCTACAAGCCTCTGAATTTCATAAAAACATCATGTAAATAGCAAAGGTTTGAAGAAAGAGTTTTCTATTACATGGCAACAAGCTAAGGAGATTGTAAAGAAATGCCCTACTTGCTCTTTCTATAACCAAACGCCACTGCCTGCAGGGGCTAATCCAAAGGGCACCCAAAGGAATGAAATCTGGCAGATGGATGTGTTTCACTTTGCAGAATTTGGCAAATTGAAGTATGTCCATCACACCATTGACACTTATTGAGGCTTTCAGTGGGCAACTGCTTTAAGTTCAGAAAAAGCTGATTCAGCAATCACTCATTTATTAGAAGTCATGGCTATCATGGGTATACCTACACAAATAAAGTCAGATAATGGTCCTGCTTATGCCTCTAGGAAAATGAAACGGTTTTTTGACTATTACAATATCAAGCATGTTACAGGTATACCATACAATCCTACAGGTCAAGCAGTCATAGAAAGATCAAATCGAACTATAAATGATATGTTGAATAAACAGAAAGGGGTAGAAAACACCCCCAGAAATAGGTTACATAATGCTTTGTTAACCTTGAATTTTCTTAAAATTGTGGATACCGTCAAAATTAATAAAGGTTCGGTATGAAGAAGAAAAGCCATTTGGAAAAGATAAATAACAATTCATTCACAAGGATGGTGAGCATACTGATGGTAAGGAATACAGATAGGTTGGGGGCAGGGTTCTTTTCTTATCTCCACAGGAAAATATTGATCTTCAAAGAATTTAAGGGACCCTGAATATTTAATTACTGATGGATGGAAAATAATTACGACCCACTAAGGATCAACAGTAACATTCTATACATTCTGTAAGTATTGATTTATATATATATATGTTTTATTGAACACTTCTTTATAAATATGTAGAGCTGGTTTTGGAGTTGGACTATATGGCTCAGTCCCTCTTCAATTCCAAGCCTGTTGATAAGAGATATCTCAGAGGTTCTGTCTCAGATCAGGAGCCATGAAATGGGACAGAATAAGGATAATTATATACTTGATAAACTTTCTTTGCCTTTCTTCATATCTGTGTCTTTCTTTATATGTCAGTATATGTCTTTGTTGTTAATGTTTAAACTTCCCATAACAAGCAACAAATTGTGTTACAGTAATCCTTGAAGTTTCCTGAATGAAGATGGGGCCCCACAATGTAAACTCAATCTGGATTTTATGATGTCATATTTTTTTAAGTGCTGATTTTAAACCTGTTTTTTGGTACCAACTGCACAAGACAATTTCGAATGGTGCACATTTTTGACAACACTCTGGCCGGACCTTCTCAAAACGCTCAGAGACTAGTTATAATTTTCTTAGGTCAAAGGTTAATTTGGGAATTTTATCATCATTTGCTTTCACAGGAGCCCCTAAGGAGAACATCGCCCCCATGTCAGCTAGAAGCAATCTTAGAGGACGACGTCCCTTCCCCCAACAGAGTTTGCCCTCAGGGTTAGGGACATCTTTTATTGGTTGGTTTAGGGTTGAGGGGATGGGGACATATTTTATGGAATTAGGGGTATTAAAAAAAGGGGGGATTAACTGGTTTGATGGGATGATTGGTATTTGTGATTCACTGTTTTTAGAAAATTATATTGGTACTGTTTCTTGTATATTGATATATTGAATATTGAATGTGAGTGTTCCTACCTCTATTTTTGTATAAGAGTATGCTTATATTGTATTGATACATCTACCATATCACAATGTACATTTCTACCTCTGATACTATTTATATAATAACATTATTTACATTTGATATGTAATGACATTATTTACAGTTGAAGATCATTGTCTTCATATATTGCACAGTTTATTCTTTTAGTCTTCAAGTTAGATAGGTATTGAGAATTATATGTTTGTCATATTTATTTTTAGGTTAATCAGGTCTTTTAGATACATAGAGATTATATTTAGTATAGATAGTATAATCTTCAGCCTCTTTAAAGAGCTGTAGAAAATGGCCTTTAATCTAACCTAGAATTCTGTGTCTACAAGACACAATTACTCCTGGCAATGCCACTCTACTCCCGAGAAAACGTTGAGCACCAAAGACACTCCACTGGGAGCTTGTCTTCTTGGCGGAACTGGCCTTTGGGTTAAGAAAAGCCCATACCTCAACTACCTACAAAGATATGAAACAGGATTGCCTTATATTGCCAAGACAGGGTAGGATAATTCTAAGAAAGTTCCTTGCATTTATTAATGGTATGTCAGTTATGTTAGGCCTTAGCCAAAGTTGGTTGACTCAACATTGCAAACAAGACTTTGGGTGATTGCCCAGGTAGTCAGTTGTCTACAGAGACATTTGTTGCACATTTTGGATATCTCTCATTTGTTAAGTAATATTTATTCCCTTCTCAGATCTTTGATGGAGTTGAAGATTATATAATTGTAATTACTCTCTACATTATTTAGACTCCTTGAGATAGAATGTCTAGCAAAACTTTAGTTCTCAATATTGTTTGTTATATTTATTATTTGTTATTATTGTATATAATTGTATTTGGTTTAGTTCTGTCTTATTTAGACAAAA